>NW_026924709.1:5000-24762 GCF_032062105.1 Saccostrea cuccullata
AGTACATTAAAATTTACAAATTATACACAGAAAATGTGACAATATCTTATCTCTCAATTTGATAATCTAATTTATAATCTCATGAATTGCACTTTTTATTAGTAAAAGAATTATAAATTAAAAAATTCAATTTCTTTTGGATAGGTTTGACTCATCTGAATACTGAATTTTGATACCAAGCATGACCATGATTTGCCAGAAGATCATCTGTTTGGATGTGACATGGAATAAACAGCATAGTCAAAATAAGTCAATTTTTGGTTGTGAAGACAATTTTTAAACACACTGTGTATCATTTTTAGCTCACCTCAACGAAGTTGGGGGAGCTTATGTAATACCCTCGGCGTCGGCGTCGGCGTTGGCGTCCCAGGTTAAGTTTTTTGGAGCAGTTTTCTTTTTAAGTACTTCTATGTCCTATATTGATTAGACATGCATGGAAGATGGTTCTAGTGTGTTTCATTGTACCAGTCAAAGTTTCAGATGCTGCAATTTCAGCAAAGAAATGACCAGGTTAATGTTTTTGTAGCAGGTTAACATTTTTGGTGCAGTTTTTGGTGTGGGTTTCATTTCCAAGTAGCTATAAGCCCTATGTTGACCAAACTTGCATGGATGGTACATCTAAGGATGCATACTACCAGGCTTGCTTCGGATGCTGAATCTGACCTACATTTTCTGGTTGAGTGAACAGGTTAAAGTTTTTGGTGTAGGTTTCATTTCCAAGTAACTATAAGCCCTTTGTTGACCAAACTTGCATGGATGATACATCTAAGGATGCATACTACCAGGCTTGCTTCGGATGCTGAATCTGACCTACATTTTCCGGTTGAGTGAACAGGTTAAAGTTTTTGGTGCAGGTTTCATTTCCAAGTAACTATAAGCCCTATGTTGACCAAACTTGCATGGATGATACATCTAAGGATGCATACTACCAGGCTTGCTTCGGATGCTGAATCTGACCTACATTTTCCGGTTGAGTGAACAGGTTGAAGTTTTTGGTGTAGGTTTCATTTCCAAGTAACTATAAGCCCTATGTTGACCAAACTTGCATGGATGATACATCTAAGGATGCATACTACCAGGCTTGCTTCGGATGCTGAATCTGACCTACATTTTCTGGTTGAGTGAATGGGTTAAAGTTTTTCGTGAGTGATTCATTTCCAAGTAACTATGAGTTCTTTAATGACCAAACTTGCACGGACGATACATCTTAGGATGCACACTAATGGACTTGCTTCGGATGCTGAATTCGACATACATCTTTCAGATAATAGACCAGGTAAAAGTTATGGGTGCAGGTCTATTACCAAAAAACTATAAGGCTTATATAACATTGTATAAACCAAACTTGCACAAGTGTTGCATCAAGAGATGAAAAATCTCAAATTTGCTTCAGATGCTTGATTTTGATTACATTTTCATGAAGAAGAACTAGTTTAAATTTTTTATGTAGGTCTATTTCAAAGTATTAAAATTGCTTAAATATTTTCATTTTTGGAATGTGCACTTTTTGTTGGTTAATTGTGTGACTTTGCCTTACTTAAAGACAACATTCGTTGAGGTGAGCTCTGTAATCTCTGATTACCTATGTTTAAATTTTGATTTGACAACATAAATCCACAAATATGAACATATCAATTGCTCTCAGTTTTTCAAGTGAAATAGTTTTTGTAACAGAAATACATGTACCAGTAATTACATTGGAATAAATGTTATTTTTAAATATAATATTTTGTTTGTGTAGCATGTTGACCTCTTTATTAAGGTCTTCCCTTTCAAAGTGTAGACTTACTTATTCTAATGATTAAGATAGGTCCTCTGTCTTCAGCAGGAATATAAGATCTTGAAATACATGTATGTGTATTTTTTACAGTATAATAAAAAAAATTTTATTTTGGCACATACAGCTAATGAAAGGCATAAACATGTGTATGATTCCAAGGAATTCAGAACATAAGGCATGTACATGTAGTTTTCTAAAACAAGATTGAAGAGATGTCCAGTCGCATTTCAATGTCAACTGCAAAACTGTGCCTGTTGCATACTTATTAGCCCATCTGAGCTAAAAGAACCAGTAAATTATTTAAAAACATAATTATGTTCCCCAAACGAAGTTGGGGAACATATTGTTTTTACTCTGTTTCTTATTATTATTATTATTATTCCTGGGAAAATTTTGTCCTTGAGTGATCTTGTAAACTACACATCCGACTAAGGTAAAATGTTTTTAGGGTCAATAGACATGTCATGTAGATTTGCCGAACGAAGGTCATTTTGCGCGCACGTGCTTGCAAGAGCGCGCACGTGCAACATGTAAAATGACCGATTTAATTGATATAGGCGTAACTTTTTAAATTTTTGATGAAATGCTTTGAAACTCATAATGTAAGGATATATTAGTAATATAGACAATATGACATGATCAAAATAGCAAGATCTCACGCGCATGCACGTGCCCTTTGCTCTGATTGGCTGAAACTAAAGTTTCAATATCTTTCTTGTTTTTTAAGGAAATCCTTTGAAATTTTGAACATAGCCATGCATTAGGATATCCTACAACATGATATATAGAAATTATCATGAAAACACGTGCATGCACGTGCGCTGCAATCTGATTGGCTGAAAATTTAAAAAGCTATAACTCCCTTGGTTTTCGACCAAACAGGATGGGATTTGGAACATAGATATATAAGATGGACTTCTACAAAAAGGTATGGTCGCCATGCACATGCATACACGTGCATGTTCGTGAGCTGCAATCTGATTGGCTGAAACTTTAAACAGTTATAACTTCCGTGGTTTTCAACCAAACAGGATGGGATTGGGAACATAGATATATATAATGGACATCTACAAAAAAGTATGGTCACCATGCACATGCATACATGTGCGTGTACGTGCGCTGCAATCTGATTGGCTGAAACCTTAAACAGTTTTAACTCCCTTGGTTTTCAACCAAACGGGATGGGATTTATAACATAGATAGATTTAATGAACTTCTACAAGAAGGTATGGTCACCATGCTCATGTATGCACGTGCGTGCACGTGAAATGGGTAAAATCAAAAATACACTTGAATTAGCGAATTTTTTAATTCTTTTAAATTAAATACTTTAATTTAATATTTAGTATATTAAAATATATAGATTGTGTAGACAAGATGATATGGTCATTACGTACACGCCTTCACATGCGCACACATGCAATGCTAAAATTTGAATGAGCATGGTACATTTCTGGGTAAACATTGTTAAAACCTCAAATGCATAGAGTTTGTGTTAATAAATGAAGCTTACAGGGAATATGGCACCAAAAGGGAGTTGGGGAGCGTTTGGGGAACATCTGTAACGGTCCCCGTTACAATTAGCACTAGTTTTATCCATTATCATCATTGTCTAAAATTTCACAATATCATTTTCCAGAACCAAAGTGAAACTTGGCACAGAGCATCCTTAGTGTAGGGGATTCAAATTGTTCTTATGCAGGGCAATACCTTCAAAGAGATTTGTTTCTTTAATGTTGTAAATGTATTATATTTAGCTTGTACAATATTTGGTGGAAATTGACTTTTGAATAAGTTAGCGTAGATATTCTTATTTATGTTTATGTACAAGACTTTTAGCTTTGTACTTGATTTAGTGATTGCTGCATTCCGCCAAAGCGGCTAAAAAAGAATACACGGCCATATGTAATATGTTCACAATATACCTTTCAGAGAATTTTACACTCCTATTGAGGTACCACCAGTTGCTAGTGGAAAGCTTCAAATTCGAAACATACACAACACATTTCTGTGCGTTTATTATAAAAGTATTGTTCTACTTACTGATTGCAACTAATGAAGATTGTTCATCATTATTGTAAATACATTTGAATTTTTTGAATTATTATATAATTTGTTTATTTTATTTACCTAGTTATATTGTATATTAAATGATTTTAAAGCCATTTTTAAGATGGTAATGTAGCAAACACTTATGTTTCTGTAGTATGACACGTTTCACAAACATGATTGCAACAAACATGATATATCCGATATCAAAAGTCATAATATTGGAAGTTAAACTGTTGTGGATACGATTTCAAGAATGCTGTTAGAGAGAGTACCCTTTAGACCTCATGCTCACACCAAATTAAAGAATTCAAGTAAGGGTTTTTGAGACAAATCGAAAAAGTGAATGTTAGCAAAGTTGACAATCTAGACAGAAACATTTAATCTTTTGCTTATCACTGGGAAGGAAGACCCACTCGTTGCTTTGCAACGAGCTTTGCTCTAGTTCCCTTTTATTATTCCAACCGATTTTGTGCACGCAAGTTCTCAGAAACAACTCGTCCAAATTTCACGAAACTTTCAGATCTGGTAGGGATTGATCTGAACCTTATTGGAAATTTTTTTAATTGATGACGTCACTTCTTATCTCGAGATATTTAGGATTTTCTGATTTTCAGAGGATCGGCTTGTCCAGGAAACTCCTCCGAAACGACTTAAGATATCGACTTAAGATTTTCAGTGAAAATAAAGGAAGGTTTGGTGAGTTGTAATTGGGTCTCCAAATCTTGTTGGCGCGAAAGGCGCCGGAGCTCGGTAGGGCCCGAAAAAAATGTCTCAGAAATATCTCACAAAATTTGACACATTTTGGTTCATATCTTTATACCTGTTCATAATTTGTTAAAGCATATTGAGGAAAAAATGTGCAAAATCAAAAGGCCTTTCATTTGATGTCAAAAAATTGGGGCTGACCCCTCTAATTAGGGGCTCAGAGGGGCCAGAAGTCTTTTATCTATAACTCTCTAATGATCAATATTTTGTTATACATTACAGAAGCAAAGATGTTTATATTAGCAATTTGAAACAATATAGGATAAAAGTTTGATCATATGTTACGTAATTAGGGGTCACAAGGGGCCAGAATGTCAAATCTTTGACGCTTCATATCTTGAAAAGGGTGAATATTTTGATAAGTAATATTGAAGAGAAGATGGTTAGAATAATGTTCTAAGCAATATGCATACTTTGAATTTTGGTAAAAAGGCCCCATTAAGGACTTGTAGGGGTGGCCCCTAAATATTTCCATATAAAACGTATATCTCCTAAACGAAAAGAAATCTCTGAATAGGTCTACAACAAAAAGTCTTTGAAATCACGAGACCTTTCGTTTGATATCAAGAAAGGAGGCTGACCCCTCAAATTAGGGGCTCAGAGGGGCCAGAAGTCTTTTATCTATAACTCTCTAATGATCAATATTTTGTTATACATTACAGAAGCAAAGATGTTCATATTACCAATTTGCAACAATATATGATAAAATTTTAATCATATGTTACGTAATTAGAGATCACAAGGGGCCAGAATGTCAAATCTTTAATGCTTCATATCTCAAAAAGGGTGTATATTTTGATAAGCAATATTGAACAAAAGATGGATAGATTAATGTGCTAAACAATATGCATAGTTTGAATTTTTGTAAAACGGCCCCGTTAAGGACTTGTAGGAGTGGCCCCTAAATATTTCTATTTCGCATATCTCCTAAACGATAAGAAATCTCTGAATAGGTGTCGAACAAAATGTCTTTGAAATCACAAGACCTTTCGTTTGATATCAAGAAAAAGGGGCCGACTCCTCAAATTAGGGGCTCAGAGGGGCCAGAAGTCTTTCATCTTTAAATCTTTAATGATCAAAATTTTGTATTAAGTATACATTTTGAGAAGCAAAGATATTAATTTTAACGATATGCAACAATATGTTATAAAATTTTGATCTAATGTTACGTAATAGGGGATCACCAAGGGCCAAAATGCTATATTAATTATGCTTAAATACGTCTCAAAAAAAGGGGGGGGGGTATTTTTATAAGCAATATTGAACAAAACATGTTCAGAATATTGGATAAAAAAACCAGAAACTTTAGAATTAATGAAGATATACTTAATGTCATTTTCTTTTAACAAATATCTCAGTCAAAATCACATCTCATCTTATCTAGAAATTCAACGGAAGACCTACTCGTTGCTCGCAACGAGATCTCATCTAGTTAAGGTCTTCCGTTTCCAACGGAAGACCTTATTGTTTTCGTTCGGTTTCTTTTTCCCTATTATTATTATTTTTTTCTTACCGATTTTTGTGCACGCGAGTTCTCGGAAACGGCTCGGTCGATTTTTATGAAACTTTCAGATCTGATAGACAGTGATCTGAACCTTATTGGAAATTTTTTATATGTACGTCGTCACTTCCGGTCGAGAGATATGGACGATTTACTGATTTTTAGAGGGTCAGCTTGTCCTGGTAACTCCTCCTAAACGACTTAAGATATTGAGTCAAAATTTTCAGTGAGAGTAGAGGAAGGTTCGCTGAGTTGCATAGGAGTTGCAAACTTATCTAGCTTAAAAGACACCGGAGATCGGTGGGGCCCAAAAAATGTCTCAGAAACATCTCACAAAGTTTGACACCTTTTATTTCATATCTTTTTACCTGTTCATAATTTGTTTAAACATATTGAAGAAAAGTTGTGCATAATGTAAAGAGCATTTACATAATACCAAGAAAAAGGGGCTGACCCCTCAAATTAGGGTCTCAGAAGGGCAGAACGTCCTTTTGTGATATCTCTTTAATGAGCAATATTTTGTTATAAATTACTGAAGCAAAAATGTTTATCTTAACAATTTGCAAAAACTATGATCGTAGGTTACGAAATTAGGAGCCATAAGAGGTCAATACTTAATCTTTCCATTCTTTATACCCCAAAAGGGAGAACTATTTTGATAAGGAGTCTTGAATAATTTAGAATCGTATTCTAAACAATAGACAACCATTCAACTTTTGCATTTATAGCTTTTCTTTTAATGTTATATATATCAAAAAAATTAATTCACATAAAAGAAGTTTTGATATCATAATGTTTTAACAAAAATTTAAGTCAAAATCATATCTCATCTTATCAAAAAATCGGAGGAAGACCTACTCGTTGCTCGCAACGAGATCTCATCTAGTTAGGGTCTTCCGTCTTCAGCGGAAGACCCTTCTATTATTCTTCGGTTTCTTTTTTACCTTTATTATTATTATTAGGGTCTTCCGTCTTCAGCGGAAGACCCTTTTATTATTCTTCGGTTTCTTTTTCACTTTTATTATTATTATTATTCTTTTTTCTCCTTACCGATTTTGTGCAGAAGATTTCTCGGAGATGACTCGATCGATATGGTTCAAATTTTCGGTTTTGATGCGCTTCTATCTGAAGTTTGTACCGGCGCTTCAATTTTGAAAAAATCACTTCCGGTCGGAAGTTATCGCCCTTTGATCAAAATTTAGATGACCTCCATGTCTGTGATGGAACTCAAAAACGGGTCAAGCTAGAAAGCTGAAATTTTCAGGGATGGTAGAGGACATGTTGCCATATTGCACCTGGGTCAGGATATTTTCCGGAAGTGCCTAGTATGGGAGCTTGGTTGGGGTCAAAATTTAGGACACGAATCATGACCGATTTTTTGAGACATTTTGCATCATATCTTTTAAAGTATAAATATTTTGTACAAACATAATGAACATCATTTGTGCAGAACGTCGAGATCTTTCATATCATACCATGAAAATAGCGCTGACTCATCACATTAAGGGCAAAAAGGGGCCAGAAGTCTTTAATCGATAACTCTTTATCAGTTAATATTTTGTAATACATTACTGAAGCAAAGATGTTTATCTCAACCTTCTACAACTATATATTATGGTTTTTATGTCGTATGGTACATAATTAGGGGCCACAAGGGGCCAGAATGCTAAATCTTTGATGCTTTTTATCTCGAAAGGTAGAAATATTTTGATAAGCAATATTGAACAAAAGATGTTCAAAATAATGTTCTGAACAATATGCAACCTTTCATTTTTTGCAAAACGTCCCCAGAAAGGAGTTGAAGGGTTGGCCCCTAAATATTTCTTTTGCTAATAGCTCAAAAACGAAAAAGAATTTCTGAATAGTTGTTGAACAAAAAATATTTAAAATCTTAAGAGCTTTAAGGTGAGATCCCGAAAAAGGGGCTGGGCACTCGAATTAGGGGCCAAGATGGGCCAAAAGTCTTCAATCGATAACTCTTTATCAGTTAATATTTTGTAATACATTACTGAAGCAAAGATGTTTATCTCAACTATCTACAACTATATATTATGGTTTTTATGTCGTATGGTACATAATTAGGGGCCACAAGGGGCCAGAATGCTAAATCTTTGATGCTTTTTATCTCGAAAGGGAGAAATATTTTGATAAGCAATATTGAACAAAAGATGTTCAAAATAATGTTCTGAACAATATGCAACCTTTCATTTTTTGCTAAACGTCCCCTTTAAGGAGTTGAAGGGTTGGCCCCTAAATATTTCTTTTGCTAATAGCTCAAAAACGTAAAAGAATTTCTGAATAGTTGTTGAACAAAAAATGTTCAAAATCTTAAGAGCTTTAAGATGAGATCCCGAAAACGGGGCTGGGCACTCGATTTAGGGGCTAAGAGGGGCCAAAAGTCTTCAATCGATAACTCTTTATCAGTTAATATTTTGAAATACATTACTGAAGCAAAGATGTTTATCTCAACCATCTACAACTATATATTATGGTTTTTATGTCGTATAGTACCTAATTAGGGGCCACAAGGGGCCAGAATGCTAAATCTTTTATGCTTTATATCTCGAAAGGGAGAAATGTTTTGATAAGTAATATTGAACAAAAGATGTTCAAAATAATGTTCTGAACAATATGCAAACTTTCATTTTTTGCTAAACGTCCCCATTAAGGAGTTAAAGGGTTGGCCCCTAAATATTCCTTTTGCTAATAGCTCAAAAACGAAAAAGAATTTCTGAATAGTTGTTGAAGAAAAAAGGTTCAAAATCTTAAGAGCTTTAAGATGAAATGAATAAAAAGGGCCGATTCCTAAAATTGGGAGCCGTTAGGGGCAAAAGGCCGATTTTGTAAGTCTTTAATGTTCAATGTCTTTTTACAGATTGTGGTAAATCATTATTTTAGAATGAAAATCGCAATCAAAATCTTATCTCATCTCATCAAGAATTGGACGGAAGACCCACTCGTTGCTCGCAACGAGATCGTATCTAGTTATTGTTATTATTATTATTATTATTATTATTTTTATTCTTTTTTCTTCTTACAAAATTTGTGCAGAGGATTTCTCGGAGATGGCTCGTTCGATTTGCTTCAAATTTTCACAGTCGATGCGTTGTCATCTGAAGTTAATTCCGGCAAATTATTTTTTGGAAATTCACTTCCGGTCGGGAGTTATCGCCCTTTGATCAAAATTTGGAGGACCTCCTTGTCTGTGATGGAACTCAAAAACGGCTCAAGCTAGAAAGCTGAAATTTTTCGTGATGATAGAGGACATGTTGCCATCGTTGCAACATGGGTCAGGATATTTTCCGGAAGTGCCTAGTATGGAAGCTCGGTAGGGGTCAAAATTTAGGACACGTTTTATGAGTGATTTTTTGAGACATTTTGTATCATATCTTTTAAAATATAAATATTTTGTTAAAACATACTGAACAACATTTGTGCAAAATATCAAGATCTTTAATATGATATCAAGAAAAATGTGCTGACTCATCAAATTAAGGGCTGAAAGGGGCCAACAGTTTTTATTCAATAACTCTTTTAAAGTCAATATTTTGTTATACATTACTGAAGCAAAGATGTTCATCTCAACCATCTACAACTTTATATAATGATTTTTATATCATATGGTACATAATTAGGGGCCACAAGGGGCCAGAATGCTAAATCTTTGATGCTTTATATCTCGAAAGGGAGAAATATTTTGATAAGCAATATTGAACAAAATATGTTCAAAATAATGTTCTGAACAATATGCAACCTTTCATTTTTTGCTAAACGTCCCCATTAAGGAGTTGAAGGGTTGGCCCCTAAATATTTCTTTTGCTAATAGCTCAAAAACGAAAAGGAATTTCTGAACAGTTATTGAACTCAAAATGTTCAAAATCTTAAGATCTTTAAGATGAGATCCCGAAAAAGGGGCTGGGCACTCAAATTAGGGGCCAAGAGGGGCCAAAAGTCTTCAATCGATAACTCTTTATCAGTTAATATTTTGTAATACATTACTGAAGCAAAGATGTTCATCTCAACCATCTACAACTATATATTATGATTTTTATGTCGTATGGTTACATAATTAGGGGCCACAAGGGGCCAGAATGCTAAATCTTTGATGCTTTATATCTCGAAAGGGAGAAATATTTTGATAAGCAATATTGAACAAAAGATGTTCAAAATAATGTTCTGAACAATATGCAACCTTTCATTTTTTGCTAAACGTCCCCATTAAGGAGTTGAAGGGTTGGCCCCTAAATATTTCTTTTGCTAATATCTCAAAAACGAAAAAGAATTTTTGAATAGTTATTGAACACAAAATGTTCAAAATCTTAAGATCTTTAAGATGAGATCCCGAAAAAGGGGCTGGGCACTCAAATTAGGGGCCAAGAGGGGCCAAAAGTCTTCAATCGATAACTCTTTATCAGTTAATATTTTGTAATACATTACTGAAGCAAAGATGTTCATCTCAACCATCTTCATCTAAATATTATGATTTTTATGTCGTATGGTACATAATTAGGGACCAGAATGCCAAATATTCGACGCTCTATATCTCAAAAGGGAGAAATATTTTTAAAAGTAATATTGATTAAAAGATGTTCAAAATAATGTTCTGAACAATATGCAACCTTTCATTTTTTGCTAAACGTCCCCATTAAGGAGTTGAAGGGTTGGCCCCTAAATATTTCTTTTGCTAATAGCTCAAAAACGAAAAAGAATTTCTGAACAGTTGTTGAACACAAAATGTTCAAAATCTTAAGATCTTTAAGATGAGATCCCGAAAAAGGGGCTGGGCACTCGAATTAGGGGCCAAGAGGGGCCAAAAGTCTTCAATCGATAACTCTTTATCAGTTAATATTTTGTAATACATTACTGAAGCAAAGATGTTCATCTCAACCATCTACAACTATATATTATGATTTTTATGTCGTATGTTACATAATTAGGGGCCATAAGGGGCCAGAATGCTAAATCTTTGATGCTTTATATCTCAAAAGGGAGAAATATTTTGATAAGCAATATTGAACAAAAGATGTTCAAAATAATGTTCTGAACAATATGCAACCTTTCATTTTTTGCTAAACGTCCCCATTAAGGAGTTGAAGGGTTGGCCCCTAAATATTTCTTTTGCTAATAGCTCAAAAACGAAAAAGAATTTCTAAACAGTTGTTGAACACAAAATGTTCAAAATCTTAAGATCTTTAAGATGATGTGAAAAAGAGGGCTGGGATTCCTAAAATTAGGGGCCGTTAGGGGCAAAAGGCCGATTTTTAAAAGTCTTTAATGTTCAATGTCTTTTTACAGATTGTGGTAAATCATTATTTTAGAATGAAAATCGCAATCAAAATCTTATCTCATCTCATCAAGAATTGGACGGAAGACCCACTCGTTGCTCGCAACGAGATCTCATCTAGTTTATTATTATTCTTTTTTTTTCTTTACAATTTTTGTGCAGAAGATTTCTCGGAGATGGCTCGACCGATTTTCTTGAAAATTTCGGAGAAGATGTATCTTTATCTAAACCTTATACGTTTTTTTCATTTTTTTGAAATTCACTTCCGGTCGTGAGTTATCGCCCTTTGATCGAAATTTTGATGACCTCCATGTCTGTGATGGAACTCAAAAACGGCTAAAGCTAGAAAGCTGATTTTTTCAGGGATGATAGAGGACATGTTGCCATATTGCAACATGGTCAGGAAATTTTCCGGAAGTGCCTAGTATGGAAGCTCGGTAGGGGTCAAAATTTAGGACACGAATCATGACTGATTTTTTGAGACATTTTGCATCATATCTTTTAAAGTATCATTATTTTGTCAAAACATAATGAACATAATTTGTTCAAAATGACAAGATCTTTAATATGATATCAAGAAAAAAGTGCTGACTCATCACAATAAGGGCCAATAGGGGCCAAAAGTCTTTTTTCGATAACTCTTTATCGGTCAATATTTTGTTAGACATTACAGAAGCAAAAATGTTAATCTCAACAATCTACAACTGCATATTATAATTTTCATGTCGTATGTTACATAATTAGGGGCCATAGGGGGCCAGAACGCTAAATCTTTGACGCTTTATATCTCAAAAGTGGGAAATATTTTGATAAGTAGTATTGAACAAAAGATGTTCAAAATAATGTTCTGAACAACATACAACCTTTAGTTTTTCGCTATACATCCCCTTTAAGGAGTTGAAGGGTTGGCCCCTAAATATTTCTGTTTTAAATAACTCGAAAACGAAAGAGAATCTCTGAATAGTTGTTGAACAAAAAGTGTTCAAAATCCTAAGAGCTTTAAGAAAAGATCAAGAAAAAGGGGCTGGGCACTCAAATTAGGGGCCGAGAGGGGCCAAAAGTCTTTAATCGATAACTCTTTAGCAGTTAATATTTTGTTATACATTACTGAAGCAAGAATGTTTATCTCAACAATCTACAACTATATATTATGATTTTTATGTCGTATGATACATAATTAGGGGCCACAAGGGGCCGGAATGCTAAATATTTGACGCTTTATATCTCAAAAATTTGAAATATTTTGATAAGCAATATTGAACAAAAGATGTTCAAAATAATGTTCTGAACAATATGCAACCTTTAGTTTTTCGCTATACGTCCCCTTAAAGGAGTTGAAGGGGTGGCCCCTAAATATATCTTTTGCAAATAACTCGAAAACGAAAGAGAATCTCTTAATAGATGTTGAACAAAAAGTGTTGAAAATCCCGAGAGCTTTAAGATGAAATCAGAAAAAAGGGGCTGGACACTCAAATTAGGGGCCAAGAGGGGCCAAAAGTCTTCAATCGATGACTCTTTATCAGTTAATATTTTTAAATACATTACTGAAGCAAAGATGTTCATCTCAACCATCTACAACTATATATTATGATTTCCATGTCGTATGGTACATAATTAGGGGCCACAAGGGGCCAGAATGCTAAATCTTTGATGCTTTATATCTCGAAAGGGAGAAATATTTTGATAAGCAATATTGAACAAAAGTTGTTCAAAATAATGTTCTAAACAATATGCAACCTTTCATTTTTTGCTAAACGTCCCCATTAAGGAGTTGAAGGGTTGGCCCCTAAAAATTTCTTTTTCTAATATCTCAAAAACGAAAAAGAATTTCTGAACAATTGTTGAACACAAAATGTTCAAAATCTTAAGATCTTTAAGATGAAATCCCGAAAAAGGGGCTGGGCACTCGAATTAGGGGCCAAGAGGGGCCAAAAGTCTTCAATCGATAACTCTTTATCGGTTAATATTTTGTAATACATTACTGAAGCAAAGATGTTCATCTCAACCATCTACAACTATATATTATGATTTCCATGTCGTATGGTACATAATTAGGGGCCACAAGGGGCCAGAATGCTAAATCTTTGATGCTTTATATCTCGAAAGGGAGAAATATTTTGATAAGCAATATTGAACAAAAGTTGTTCAAAATAATGTTCTAAACAATATGCAACCTTTCATTTTTTGCTAAACGTCCCCATTAAGGAGTTGAAGGGTTGGCCCCTAAAAATTTCTTTTTCTAATATCTCAAAAACGAAAAAGAATTTCTGAACAATTGTTGAACACAAAATGTTCAAAATCTTAAGATCTTTAAGATGAGATCCCGAAAAAGGGGCTGGGCACTCGAATTAGGGGCCAAGAGGGGCCAAAAGTCTTCAATCGATAACTCTTTATCGGTTAATATTTTGTAATACATTACTGAAGCAAAGATGTTCATCTCAACCATCTACAACTATATATTATGATTTCCATGTCGTATGGTACATAATTAGGGGCCACAAGGGGCCAGAATGCTAAATCTTTGATGCTTTATATCTCGAAAGGGAGAAATATTTTGATAAGCAATATTGAACAAAAGTTGTTCAAAATAATGTTCTAAACAATATGCAACCTTTCATTTTTTGCTAAACGTCCCCATTAAGGAGTTGAAGGGTTGGCCCCTAAAAATTTCTTTTTCTAATATCTCAAAAACGAAAAAGAATTTCTGAACAATTGTTGAACACAAAATGTTCAAAATCTTAAGATCTTTAAGATGAGATCCCGAAAAAGGGGCTGGGCACTCGAATTAGGGGCCAAGAGGGGCCAAAAGTCTTCAATCGATAACTCTTTATCGGTTAATATTTTGTAATACATTACTGAAGCAAAGATGTTCATCTCAACCATCTACAACTATATATTATGATTTCCATGTCGTATGGTACATAATTAGGGGCCACAAGGGGCCAGAATGCTAAATCTTTGATGCTTTATATCTCGAAAGGGAGAAATATTTTGATAAGCAATATTGAACAAAAGTTGTTCAAAATAATGTTCTAAACAATATGCAACCTTTCATTTTTTGCTAAACGTCCCCATTAAGGAGTTGAAGGGTTGGCCCCTAAAAATTTCTTTTTCTAATATCTCAAAAACGAAAAAGAATTTCTGAACAATTGTTGAACACAAAATGTTCAAAATCTTAAGATCTTTAAGATGAGATCCCGAAAAAGGGGCTGGGCACTCGAATTAGGGGCCAAGAGGGGCCAAAAGTCTTCAATCGATAACTCTTTATCGGTTAATATTTTGTAATACATTACTGAAGCAAAGATGTTCATCTCAACCATCTACAACTATATATTATGATTTCCATGTCGTATGGTACATAATTAGGGGCCACAAGGGGCCAGAATGCTAAATCTTTGATGCTTTATATCTCGAAAGGGAGAAATATTTTGATAAGCAATATTGAACAAAAGTTGTTCAAAATAATGTTCTAAACAATATGCAACCTATATTTTTTGCTAAACGTCCCCATTAAGGAGTTGAAGGGTTGGCCCCTAAAAGTTTCTTTTTCTAATATCTCAAAAACGAAAAAGAATTTCTGAACAATTGTTGAACACAAAATGTTCAAAATCTTAAGATCTTTAAGATGATATGAAAAAAGAGGGCCGATTCCTAAAATTAGGGGCCGTTAGGGGAAAAAGGCCGATTTTTTAAAGACTTTAATGTTCAATGTCTTTTTACAGATTGTGGTAAATCATTATTTTAGAATGAAAATCGCAATCAAAATCTTATCTCATCTCATCAAGAATTGGACGGAAGACCCACTCGTTGCTCGCAACGAGATCTCATCTAGTTATTATTATTTTTATTCTTTTTTCTTCTTACAAAATTTGTGCAGACGATTTCTCGGAGATGGCTCGTTCGATTTGCTTCAAATTTTCACAGTCGATGCGTTTTCATCTGAAGTTAATTCCGGCAAATTTTTTTTTGGAAATTCACTTCCGGTCGGGAGTTATCGCCCTTTGATCAAAATTTGGAGGACCTCCTTGTCTGTGATGGAACTCAAAAACGGCTCAAGCTAGAAAGCTGAAATTTTTAGTGATGATAGAGGACATGTTGCCACGTTGCAACATGGTCAGGATATTTTCCGGAAGTGCCTAGTATGGAAGCTCGGTAGGGGTCAAAATTTAGGACACGTTTTATGAGTGATTTTTTGAGACATTTTGTATCATATCTTTTAAAATATAAATATTTTGTTAAAACATACTGAACAACATTTGTGCAAAATATCAAGATCTTTCATATGATATCAAGAAAAATGTGCTGACTCATCAAATTAAGGGCTGAAAGGGGCCAACAGTTTTTATTCAATAACTTTTTAAAAGTCAATATTTTGTAATACATTACTGAAGCAAAGATGTTCATCTCAACCATCTACAACTATATATTATGATTTCCATGTCGTATGGTACATAATTAGGGGCCACAAGGGGCCAGAATGCTAAATCTTTGATGCTTTATATCTCGAAAGGGAGAAATATTTTGATAAGCAATATTGAACAAAAGTTGTTCAAAATAATGTTCTAAACAATATGCAACCTTTCATTTTTTGCTAAACGTCCCTATTAAGGAGTTGAAGGGTTGGCCCCTAAAAATTTCTTTTTCTAATATCTCAAAAACGAAAAAGAATTTCTGAACAATTGTTGAACACAAAATGTTCAAAATCTTAAGATCTTTAAGATGAGATCCCGAAAAAGGGGCTGGGCACTCGAATTAGGGGCCAAGAGGGGCCAAAAGTCTTCAATCGATAACTCTTTATCGGTTAATATTTTGTAATACATTACTGAAGCAAAGATGTTCATCTCAACCATCTACAACTATATATTATGATTTCCATGTCGTATGGTACATAATTAGGGGCCACAAGGGGCCAGAATGCTAAATCTTTGATGCTTTATATCTCGAAAGGGAGAAATATTTTGATAAGCAATATTGAACAAAAGTTGTTCAAAATAATGTTCTAAACAATATGCAACCTTTCATTTTTTGCTAAACGTCCCCATTAAGGAGTTGAAGGGTTGGCCCCTAAAAATTTCTTTTTCTAATATCTCAAAAACGAAAAAGAATTTCTGAACAATTGTTGAACACAAAATGTTCAAAATCTTAAGATCTTTAAGATGAGATCCCGAAAAAGGGGCTGGGCACTCGAATTAGGGGCCAAGAGGGGCCAAAAGTCTTCAATCGATAACTCTTTATCAGTTAATATTTTGTAATACATTACTGAAGCAAAGATGTTCATCTCAACCATCTACAACTATATATTATGATTTCCATGTCGTATGGTACATAATTAGGGGCCACAAGGGGCCAGAATGCTAAATCTTTGATGCTTTATATCTCGAAAGGGAGAAATATTTTGATAAGCAATATTGAACAAAAGTTGTTCAAAATAATGTTCTAAACAATATGCAACCTTTCATTTTTTGCTAAACGTCCCCATTAAGGAGTTGAAGGGTTGGCCCCTAAAAATTTCTTTTTCTAATATCTCAAAAACGAAAAAGAATTTCTGAACAATTGTTGAACACAAAATGTTCAAAATCTTAAGATCTTTAAGATGAGATCCCGAAAAAGGGGCTGGGCACTCGAATTAGGGGCCAAGAGGGGCCAAAAGTCTTCAATCGATAACTCTTTATCGGTTAATATTTTGTAATACATTACTGAAGCAAAGATGTTCATCTCAACCATCTACAACTATATATTATGATTTCCATGTCGTATGGTACATAATTAGGGGCCACAAGGGGCCAGAATGCTAAATCTTTGATGCTTTATATCTCGAAAGGGAGAAATATTTTGATAAGCAATATTGAACAAAAGTTGTTCAAAATAATGTTCTAAACAATATGCAACCTTTCATTTTTTGCTAAACGTCCCCATTAAGGAGTTGAAGGGTTGGCCCCTAAAAATTTCTTTTTCTAATATCTCAAAAACGAAAAAGAATTTCTGAACAATTGTTGAACACAAAATGTTCAAAATCTTAAGATCTTTAAGATGAGATCCCGAAAAAGGGGCTGGGCACTCGAATTAGGGGCCAAGAGGGGCCAAAAGTCTTCAATCGATAACTCTTTATCGGTTAATATTTTGTAATACATTACTGAAGCAAAGATGTTCATCTCAACCATCTACAACTATATATTATGATTTCCATGTCGTATGGTACATAATTAGGGGCCACAAGGGGCCAGAATGCTAAATCTTTGATGCTTTATATCTCGAAAGGGAGAAATATTTTGATAAGCAATATTGAACAAAAGTTGTTCAAAATAATGTTCTAAACAATATGCAACCTTTCATTTTTTGCTAAACGTCCCCATTAAGGAGTTGAAGGGTTGGCCCCTAAAAATTTCTTTTTCTAATATCTCAAAAACGAAAAAGAATTTCTGAACAATTGTTGAACACAAAATGTTCAAAATCTTAAGATCTTTAAGATGAGATCCCGAAAAAGGGGCTGGGCACTCGAATTAGGGGCCAAGAGGGGCCAAAAGTCTTCAATCGATAACTCTTTATCAGTTAATATTTTGTAATACATTACTGAAGCAAAGATGTTCATCTCAACCATCTACAACTATATATATGATTTCCATGTCGTATGGTACATAATTAGGGGCCACAAGGGGCCAGAATGCTAAATCTTTGATGCTTTATATCTCGAAAGGGAGAAATATTTTGATAAGCAATATTGAACAAAAGTTGTTCAAAATAATGTTCTAAACAATATGCAACCTTTCATTTTCTGCTAAACGTCCCCATTAAGGAGTTGAAGGGTTGGCCCCTAAAAATTTCTTTTTCTAATATCTCAAAAACGAAAAAGAATTTCTGAACAATTGTTGAACACAAAATGTTCAAAATCTTAAGATCTTTAAGATGAGATCCCGAAAAAGGGGCTGGGCACTCGAATTAGGGGCCAAGAGGGGCCAAAAGTCTTCAATCGATAACTCTTTATCGGTTAATATTTTGTAATACATTACTGAAGCAAAGATGTTCATCTCAACCATCTACAACTATATATTATGATTTCCATGTCGTATGGTACATAATTAGGGGCCACAAGGGGCCAGAATGCTAAATCTTTGATGCTTTATATCTCGAAAGGGAGAAATATTTTGATAAGCAATATTGAACAAAAGTTGTTCAAAATAATGTTCTAAACAATATGCAACCTTTCATTTTTTGCTAAACGTCCCCATTAAGGAGTTGAAGGGTTGGCCCCTAAAAATTTCTTTTTCTAATATCTCAAAAACGAAAAAGAATTTCTGAACAATTGTTGAACACAAAATGTTCAAAATCTTAAGATCTTTAAGATGAGATCCCGAAAAAGGGGCTGGGCACTCGAATTAGGGGCCAAGAGGGGCCAAAAGTCTTCAATCGATAACTCTTTATCGGTTAATATTTTGTAATACATTACTGAAGCAAAGATGTTCATCTCAACCATCTACAACTATATATTATGATTTCCATGTCGTATGGTACATAATTAGGGGCCACAAGGGGCCAGAATGCTAAATCTTTGATGCTTTATATCTCGAAAGGGAGAAATATTTTGATAAGCAATATTGAACAAAAGTTGTTCAAAATAATGTTCTAAACAATATGCAACCTTTCATTTTTTGCTAAACGTCCCCATTAAGGAGTTGAAGGGTTGGCCCCTAAAAATTTCTTTTTCTAATATCTCAAAAAAGAAAAAGAATTTCTGAACAATTGTTGAACACAAAATGTTCAAAATCTTAAGATCTTTAAGATGAGATCCCGAAAAAGGGGCTGGGCACTCGAATTAGGGGCCAAGAGGGGCCAAAAGTCTTCAATCGATAACTCTTTATCGGTTAATATTTTGTAATACATTACTGAAGCAAAGATGTTCATCTCAACCATCTACAACTATATATTATGATTTCCATGTCGTATGGTACATAATTAGGGGCCACAAGGGGCCAGAATGCTAAATCTTTGATGCTTTATATCTCGAAAGGGAGAAATATTTTGATAAGCAATATTGAACAAAAGTTGTTCAAAATAATGTTCTAAACAATATGCAACCTTTCATTTTTTGCTAAACGTCCCCATTAAGGAGTTGAAGGGTTGGCCCATAAAAATTTCTTTTTCTAATATCTCAAAAACGAAAAAGAATTTCTGAACAATTGTTGAACACAAAATGTTCAAAATCTTAAGATCTTTATATGATATGAAAAAAGAGGGCCGATTCCTAAAATTAGGGGCCGATATTGTGGGGCAAAAGGCAATCGATTTTTTAAAGACTTTAATGTTCAATGTCTTTTTACAGATTGTGGTAAATCATTATTTTAGAATGAAAATCGCAATCAAAAGTTATTTTTTCGAGAGATTT
>NW_026924710.1:0-24302 GCF_032062105.1 Saccostrea cuccullata
CCTTAGCCACCCCAAAAAACACTCCCCACTGGCCGGTTAGACAGGTGGCCGCTTAAATATTTAAAATATAGTGAAAAAAATGAACGGGCGGATTGAAACTGGCCGCTCATGAGGAGTGGCCGCTGATTAAGGGTGGCCGTAACAGCAGGTGCGACTGTATTTAATTTTAGTTTTTAATGAATATATTAGCAAATCCGAAACATAAATATACTGTTGCTATAACATTTCTCACAGAAATATAGAATTTTTTTTTATCGGGAAATTATTGAAGCTACGAATTTCGAGACGCGTTTAATTGAGATACTCTTGCACTTTCACAAAATATCCTTTGTGTGAAATATGAAAGTCCTAGCATTACCTGTTCAAAAGTTATTACCAAGGTTAAAGTATCTAAAAGATAGGTCAAACTCCAGGCTCAACATCAAAGGATAAAAGTTGTTAGTTTCAAAAAGAAAGGTTTTGTCACTGACGTATGTATAAAGTATGAAGCCTTAGCTCTTACAGTTTAAAGTTATGGCCATGGTTCAAGTTTTTAAAACTATGACATTCTTCAAGGTAAACATTGAAGTATAAAAATCCTAGCAACAATTGTTCAAAACTTATGGCCAAGGTTAAAGTTTGTGATTTTTATGTAAAATTTGTCAACCCCAAAGGTCAAAAGGTCAAAGAATGAGTGCACTTAAGCTATGAGAGTTGGATCCCGATGTTTTGCGCAAAATAAAATTCCAAAATTCATTAAATTTATGTTTTATAGGTATTAAACAATGTTTTAAAGAGCAGGTTTTGGTATATTATATTACATGAAAGTATTAAATAATGCCGAACGACATACTTTTGAAACGGGGTCTAACAGTTTTGTCTCATTTCTATTGTTATTCATATGCATACCAGTTTTCAACGACTTTGATTACATCGAGCCGCAACTTGGCCATTTTTCTTATTTGCACAGAATATGTATTTTAACTTAAACTTATGCATATCCAAAGGACAATGTTGGCCAAGTTGCGGCTCATATCTAATTTTCAAAACAATGTCCCCAAACTAGGGTCGAGATAGCTACTGAATTAACCGGTCACTGGGCAACAACGATTAAATTTTATAATCACCTTCTGCGTGACCTTCTGCTGTTCGATACACCATGCAACGCTTTCATTGAAAATTTCATTGTATTTAAGTCTCTGTTGTGACAGTATCTATCGTACTTCCAACTTCAAACTATGGGAGATTTTTCCGCATATTTTAATAGGGGTTGAAGATAATATGTGTCTCTTATTTAACTTAATGCTTTTCATTAATGTTTAATGATATTCTTAACAGGCATGCCAAAGTAAAAACAAAAAGAGTCAAGACTGAAATTCGACCTAAATGGCTAACACAGGAAATAAATGATGCCAGACATTTACGCGATACATATCATTTACAAAGGAATTCAGAAAATTACAAAATTTGGAGAAATAAAGTTACACAATTAATACATCAAGCAAAATCAAAGTATTACAAATCTGCAATTGAAGAAAGTCAAGTCCTAAAGAAATGTGGAGTTATTTAAACCATTTGGCATCTAAATCCAAAACTTTTACACCTAACCGTATTACACAAAATGGTTTAGATTTTGAAGATCTACAGGATATTGTTGATATTTTTAACAAACACTTTACGGAAATATCCTGTAAATTTTAGCAGATATGTCAGTACAAAGTTTTGATTCAGAATTATTAAATCGGTATACAGAAACTAAACTAGGGAAAGAATGTTTTCAGTATTATTGAAATATCTGAATTTGAAGTATTGAATATGTTGAATACACTTGATGAAAATAATCAGCCGGTATAGACTTTATCGGCCCTTTCGTCTTCTAAAACTTTCGGCAAATGTCATATGCAAATCTATTACACATCTTATAAATGCTAGTATCACTAATGGAGTATTTCCACCCAAAATAAAACAAGCAAAAGTCACTCCTATTTTCAAAAATGGCGACCACGCAGATCCAGGGAACTACAGACCGATATCCATTCTTCCAACATTATCAAAATTAGTTGAAAAACACATAGCAAATCAAATACGTAACTTTGCCTCTAACTTTGATCTTTTATTTAAATCGCAATTGGATTTCGAGAATTTCATTCATTTCAAACGGCTCTTACAAAACTTACAGATAATTGGCTACAAGCTATGGACCAAGGAAATCTAGTAGGCATAACTTTCATTGATTTTAGCAAGGCATTTGATTTGGTTAATCATGAAATTCTTAAAAGTAAACTTCAATCATATCACTTTGATCAAAGGGCTATTAAATGGTTTCATTCTTATTTAACCTCAAGGTCTCAGTGTGTAAAAATAGGAACATATTCCTCTGATTTTTTGCCCGTCACAGCAGGAGTGCCCCAAGGTTCTATCTTAGGTCCCCTATTATTTTTATTGTATATAAATGATCTCCCTTTACATGAATAGAACAGATATTGATATGTTTGCCGATGATGCAACCTTGCTTACATATCATAAAAATATAGAAGGTATTGAGAATGCCCTTAACTTTGATTTGTCTGAGATTGAAAATTGGTTTTCCCAAAAAATCAAATGGTGTTAAATACCAATAAGACAAAATGTATGCTTATGGGAACTCAGCAGAGAAAATCAAGAATAGATTCACCTGAACTAAATTTATATGCTTCAAACAAATTAATTGAAAATGTTGAATCTGAAAAACTTCTGGGAGTGCATATTGATGGTTCATTGCGCTATAATCACCATATTGACTCAGTTTGTAAATCTTTGACATATAAATTATATACGTTGCGCAAAATTAAAAAATTCCTTCCCTTACACACAAGAAAACTATTCTATAATGCATACATTCTGCCTTCTTTGAACTATTGCCTAACTATTTGGGGTAATGCCCCAGGTGCTGGCATAGATAGAGTTTTTAAATTGCAAAAAAGGGCAGCCCGTATTATACTACAACTGTAGATTTGAAAGTGGTCCGTTCAAATTTCCGGAATTTAAGGCTAAAATTACATTTTTCTTACAATTACATTTTCTGTAATTATTTAGAAATATGTATGACGAAAAATTCTAGAAATAAATATCAAAAGCATATGCTTTCACATTAATCATAGATTAATTTAGCGATATATTGTAATGTTAATCTTGAAATGGGTATCCGAAAAGGTTCCAAATGACGTACTTAAGTGCACTCATTCTTTGGTGTCACCAAAGCAAAGGTTTCACAGAAGTAAAAACACCTGTAAAATGTGAAGGCTATTGCCCCGTCCAATCTAAAGTTATAGGCGAAGTTAAAATTTTGCGGACAGACAACAGACAGACGGATGAAAAGGAAAAAACATTATACCCCTGAATCTTCGATTACGGGTACATGAATTCAATTTAAAACAAGATGGTACAGAACAACAAGGAGTAATTTCATAATAAACTTATTAGAAAATTTATGGTTTATGTTTTCTAAAGTTAGTTGTGTCAGGTTCTAAATTTTCATTTTCAAAATTAAACTCCATCCGGTAAATTAAAAATTTAGAACATGATAGTTCTAATCTCTTGTAAGATCTAAAAAGTACATCTTGGTTTGTGGTTCTATTGTAAAACAAATCAATTCCATGTCTTTAATATTTCCCAATATGATGAGCGTCATTGCGTGGTTAATTAAGATGTTGCACACAAACCAACAAAGTAGTATACCTATCAATAAAATAATTCTAATTTAAACATGACCATAATCGCATGCTATTTTTAGTTTCCATCATTATACTTTCAGTTGTGTAAATTAGCGACACCTAATTGTTTCTATGTTTAATATTTTGTCCTTTTTGTCACATTTTTACGAGACTCGTCAGATATATTTAAATTGAAAGTTATTGTCTGCATCAGACGTCAAAATTCACAAAAACGTCCATGATTTTTATGCACATGTTGCCCTCATGTTTATGTAAATTAGACATCGTGTGGGATATATGAGAAAAACCTCGATAGGCGGCAAAGCATTTGAAAAAGGGACAGAACTCAAACCGGACGGGGTTATACTCCATATTTCAATTATTCATGAAACACTTTTTTTTTCATTTCTAAACAGGAGTAGAGCTGATCCACTCACGATGAATTGTGACTTGTGCATTCTTCTCTCCTACATGTTGCGCAGGCTCTGTCAATATGATTCAAAGCTTGCTGAACAGTATGGTAAGTCATTATATATTTTTTTATTATTTTTATTGAAATGTATTTTGCAAATTTACCCCAAGTTTCATAAAAGTTTTAGTGTCTGGTAAAATACTGTCTTTCTACAAATATTCACTAAGATACTGTAGATCAAAATATTTTCACCACACTTTATTTTCGCGACTTAGCTATTTTGGTCTCTAGCAGAACAAAATGTTCGCGAGCTTTGGTTTCTGTTGTATATAAACAAAAATAATAAAATTTTCACGAGAATAAAATTTTCGCAAGCAGACAGACTCGCCTAATTACGCGAATTTTAAGCTCAAAGTGAATAGGGCGCGGATCTAAGAAATCTGATTTTAATCCGATTGTGTTTTACCCATTACTAAATATCTTGCAAAGTCTTTAATACATCTGACACATTGTATAATACTGTAGAAATTTGACAAAAAAATACCAGAAACATATTCAATAATGCAATCCCAAAAGGCAGTTACAATTTTTTTTCGAATCAAAATATTAAACGTACATTCAAGTCTGGTGAAAAAACGTCTGATTTAAAAGAAGAGAGGATAAGGCCCTTGTGTCATCCAGAGGACAAGAACTCTTCCCAATTATGTAGAAACTGTAAATGACAAAAAATTCCAAATAACTGACACTCTTTTTTTCATCTTCATCAGAAGGGGGAAAGAAAGTTGTCATTATATTATCATATCTTTTTTTTTTAAATAAGCCTTTCTGAAAGGAAGTGAAAATCGCTAAAAACAAAATATACACGTTTTTCATTTCAATTCAACATATATCTTTCGAAAAAAAATAAAAAATAATTTTTATTCTATGTCTAGAATTAAAAACAATCTCTAAACTTTAATCAAATATGTCAGGAAACATTTCTTCATTTTTTTTTTTTATTCATATTAAACAAACCCTTTAGATTAATGAAGTATTTTCTTTAAACTATTGAGAATTTTATATTTATTTTCAACATTGAAAAATGAAAATTTTCATCAGTAGAGCAAATCCTTAAAAACGGTAGTTTCGTAATATATCTAATTTGTGTAATTTTCTAGTTGCAAACGATTTTTCAAAAATTTCCCAAACGGTGACTTTGCACAAAGGTATTTAAAATGTAAGTCAAGTGCAAAGAATGCAGGGATACGTAAATCACAAAAAGATAATTTTATTGCCGATTATGTATTAATGATTGCACACATGATTAAAATTCTGTTAACTGTCAGAGAGTATTACACTTTTATAGAATATTCTATTTAATTTGTCAGGTTTAGTGCCAAGGGTCAAAGATGACCATTTTTGCTGCCACTTCGCCCTCAAAATTTCATTATCTTCCTATAATAATATGTATATTTATTAATTGTAATAATTCAATGAATGAATTCATGTTTTGAAATTTTTTCTCTTATTTCCTGATCGTATTGATTCAAATTTGAAACCCGTCTTTTATGCACTTTCCAAAGTGCTAGTGAAAAACTTAGTTATCAACGGGTTAACCATTTGCAAAACTCATTATGTTAATGATACAGTACCTTGCATCACTGAATAAATGATATTTTAAAAGACAAATAGTTAGAAATAGTTAATCAACGTATATTACTCTCACCAATCCACTAAACAAGCAATATCTTTTTTTAAAATCACTTCGTTTTCAATACAACATGTTACAAACGGAGGGATTTATTTTAGGAACCGGAAACAAAGTACCTGTCACTCTTGATCAAAGACCCCTGGAAACCAAACAGAACACACTCAACGGAAATGTAGAAAACTTCAAATGGAGCTATGGCGGATCGACAGGTAAAATCTTGTTTCATTATTTGGCAGCCCATTCAATGGTTTCTTTTTCTTTGTTTCTTCCAACAACTTCTTGTGATGCATTCTTCAATCATACACATATATTTTTGATTACAGGCCCGGATCATTGGCCTGAGTATTTTCCCCCGTGCGCTGGCAGACGACAGTCTCCAATTCACATCAGGACCGCGGACATCCATCATGTCACGTGGCTCCCAAATTTCCAGTTCATCAACTATGAGAAATTAAGCGGAGACGGAATGCAGCCAGCTTTTCTTCATCTCAGGAACAACGGACACACAGGTGGTCATTTTTCTGTGCATTATTGGTTTCTGAAATACAAGTCCTTTTTCGACTTAAAGAAGAAACTAAACATACCTTTTCCTGAAAAAAAATGTTGTGAGCACATTTCACTGAGTTTATTTGCTTTTCTAACGTCATTTGAATCGTTATTTTTTCAAAACAGCTAGCATGGCGATTGATGACGAAATTTACCTTCGTGGTTCGAATTTGGGTGAACTGTACCAAGCAGTGGAGATTCATTTCCATTGGGGTCCAGAAAACAACATTGGCTCGGAACACGTTCTGGACAACCATAACCATCCTCTAGAGGTTCGTATTTAAAACTTCTAGGGATTGACAAATTCATATCTACTGTTTGGGAAAAATAATATTATTATAAGAAATTTATGTCCTTCTTATAGGTTCACATCGTCCATTACAATACAAAATACGCCACACTTGCTGAAGCAAAGAAGCAATCAGACGGATTGGCCGTGATAGGAATATTTGCAGATGTAAGTTTAGAGCACCCTGTCATTATTAATAAAAACATTATATGAAATGGGTGAACACATTATGCTATTGTGTAATAATTTAGTCATTGAAGTTTGTGTCTTTAAACAAAATTAATGATGGTTTAACCATTAGATATCGGAGGAAAAGAACCACGCATTTGAACTGGTAGCCACAGCTCTCGATCAAGTAACAGAATACGGTATGAGCTTCAGATTCACATAAATTCATGCGCGACTATAATTTTCTAAAAATTTAACAAATACATAACATTTTTATCTTATTTTTCTAGACCAGAAAACAATTGTTACCGGATTAAGACCTATCGATATGCTGCCAAACGATACCTCCAAATACTATCATTATGCCGGAAGTCTGACCACGCCTCCCTGTTACGAGTCCGTTTCCAGGTACGTGATGCATGATGGGATAACTATCACGCAGGATCAGGTATTGGAACCTTACGAAGACAAAATTAAAGCTCATTTTCGTGAAATGGAACTAAAAATACTTTATCAAAAACAAAGAAGATGGGCGCATTTGGCGGGTGATCTGCAGGAATCATTTGTACGAAACATTTATGGTTTAAATGTCCATGATTTGGTTGGCTGAACATACCTGGTCAGATTTTACGAACACGTCCATGGTTTTTTAGACGGGTCACGTGACCCCCTCTTTTAGTTTACTCTCAGATGTCTAATAATAGAAAACGGCAACCTGGTGATAACACATGAATTAAATCTACGCATACGAAAGAGTGCAGAAATTGTTTCGATCAAAACATAAATATTTTGTATCAAACTGAAGAAATTGATATGAACCTTTGTCTAACTCAACTAATAAAGTATTTTGATTATTTAAAACTGAAAATATTAACTGTAAATAACACATGTAAGCAAAGTACTATCCTGCGTATTATTATGACTGTGTACGCATCATCCATTGTTTACTTCCGGAAAAATTATTAGTTCGTACCTGATGAAATTCGGAGCAGTTTAGAAAAGTTTCCAGACTAGCAATTATTAAAATTTCTACTTCAAATTAAATTAAATGAAAAATGTGAATGTATATTATTCATAGTTTTGTTTTTAGTATGTTATTGACAAAATAAAGTTGTTATTAAAACTCGTAAAAAAAAAAATCAAATTATGAAGATTATTTTGACCCCGTCTTTAGTATTTTTCAGTACTTTGATTTTTAATTCAGTTTGAAAAACATTGTGAAGTTGTAACATTTATGTCCATTTTTTTCTAGGGGGTACTATAACATAATAATATATCACAAAAAATAAAACCTAAAAAATCTAATGCATAGATGCATGATACGTGGTACATGTACATTATAAAATAGGAGATTGCAATTGAGAACCAAACTGAACCAAAATTTATCTAATTCAAAATTTTAATAAATCAGTACATAAAACAAATTTAAATTTAAATGACAAAATAAATGCTTGCTTGCCTGAAAACAATAAAAATTAACCCCCATGCCAGGCTCAACCAAAAACTTTTTGTTTTGAGTACTAAAAAGGTGTCAAACTTTTGGCCCAAACCCCTACAAATAGACAAATGCTTTTAAAAGGACAAAGACACACCACATTGACCAATTTGGGTTTTTTTTGGGAAAAGTTATTTTTGGGTTTGGGTCTTCTCTCCATTTTTTTTAAAAAAATGTAACCGTTTCTTTGAATTAAAGTACCCCCACATAACGTTTAAAATCATGGGGAAAACCGACTGAAAATTTTTTGAAAAAATTTTTTCAAAATGTACAATTTTGTACCAAATGTCTGATATGGCCAATTTTCAAGTTATTTTTTAGCAAATCAAAGCTCAATTTGGGAAAATATTTTCCGTTCCCTTTTCCGTTCCGTTGCACAGGAATCCGATAAATTAAAAAAATGTTAAAATTTCATGTGACATGTCAATAAAATTTCATTTTTAAGTACGCCCAGCTTCCTGCCAATGCCAATCAAAAGCGCCCTCGTTCTTTTATACCAAAGCAATGCTTTCCTTTGTATTTTACAGATAAACCGACTCAGACATCTAAAAGAACACGTGGAGGAAAACCACGGTCCACACAACCTTGGCCCGTCAAAACTCCGGGAAAACAAAAAACCTAAACAGTACTGACAACAATGCTGTTAATCACTAGAAACAACTGGTCATCATTCACCAAGCGCAAGTTACATAAAATACAATTTCAGGCCTTGTCAACCTTTGAATGGCCGGAAAGTTTACTGTAGCCATCCTTCCATGGTTAAACACAAGTCCATTCTCAGAATATTCCGTAGCAGATATAGCCGTCAGCCATCATGTTTCTAACCTTGGAGATCATGACGTTTCCAAGGCTTTGCTGCAAGATAATGGTTTTCATGGCTCTATTGGGTCTAGCCTATCCAATCACCCCCATGAAAGCCATCTGCATGGAACTGCATTGGACACGCACTCACATTAAAGTAAGTTGCCAGCGAAAAGAGTGGAAATCAATTTTGATGGCCACAAAACGAATCAACATCAAAGTTCTCAAAGGCGAAACACAAAGCCGCCCGCCAGGGTACAATGGCATCTCTGGAGAAAATGCTTCCAGAGGAACTAAAGGTCATCTTCTCAAGAATCACATTCCAAATTTCAAAGAAAAACTAGAACCAAGGGATATTTACAAGATATTTGGGGAAATTTTCATTCGGCAGGCACAAATTCTTACCGTTCAAAAGAAATCTGAACAAAGGAAAAAGGGTAAATACACAACTTTTTAAAGAACCAGAAATAAAAGAGTATGCGAATCCAGTATATTATGTGCAAAAGATTGAGACTGTCAGAAATCTGAAAAGAAAATACACCATTCATATCCAAAGCGAAATCCTCCAACAAATTGCAAAAACACACTGAAAGTAATGAATAATACGGCTCTCAAATCACCAAATAGAAAGAAAGTTTCAAATTTCAATTTAGTCAACAGACAAAGAAGCGCTGGCAAGTCATTCAACCTTGGTGCCGACCATCGCAGTTCGTACAGCGCACGAAAAAGCAATAAAATGGTTAATGGTGATTCCATTTTTCTGTGCGTCAACCTGCATATCAACGAAAAATAACACACTTCGTTTTGAAAAACCAAATAAAAGCCCAATTCAATATCAGTCGAAATTCTCACATAAACCATCAAAGTTCTGTAAAGAGCACTCGTGTGAATCGGAAACGTGAACTCTCGTATGAAATCGGAAATACCGAACACTCACATGAAATCGAAAGGTTCGAACATTCGACTGAAACCAGAAACATCAAGAGGAGAGGTGAAAAAATTGATCGATTTAATTTCCGAAAACCATCTTGACGTCTTAGACAATAATTTTGAAATAAACTCACAGAACATGGTTTCTTCACACACTTCATTGGCGCCTCAAGTGGAGGGCAGTGTAAGTTTCAGTGAGCGCATGCCCCAACGTCCTTTACAGAGTCTGGTTTTAGAGGAAATGGCTGTATTTCCAGAGGCGGTCGGTTCGGGTTTTCAAATCAAAAGAGCGATATGATGACAGAGAAAGAGCAAAGGATGACAAAAAGTATTCTAATGGACCGCATGACACAATCAACTCCAGAGCCATCTCTAGTAACTGAAGCATTAGAAACCACACAGGGCCCAGCCTGGACATCAAACCAGATATGGTATATGACCAGAACCAAACTACAAAACCCAAAATAACACATGAATCGAGCCATCAGTCAAACACAAAAATAACACATGAACCGATCCTTACTCGTGATCCAGAAATCGGTCATGAACGATCCATCAGTCAAACACAAAAATGGTCATGAACCAATCCTTACTCATGACCAGAAATCGGACATGAACGATCCAACAGTCAAACACAAAAATAACATATGAACCGATCTTATTCATGATCCAGAAATCGGACATGAACCAGTACAAATATCAGGATCAGAGACTGTGCATGAACCAGTAAAATCGATACATGAACCAGTAAAAACGAAGCTTCGTTTTCCAATTCAACGAGAAAGAAACACCACTACAATTCCTATTAGAGACTTTTAGGTAGCCATAATAATATGCTTTCTATCCTAACCGAGCCTCCCCTAGAGATGAGAAACCTTATCTACCTTTATGAGAGGACATTATTTTCATTTCCAAATCTCAGGGAGAAGTAAATAGAAGATGTTCCTTGACAGACGTCGACTTTTTTCAGCCGAATGGTGGATCTATCCTTTTGGTAGAACGCAACCGCCAAGGAGAAAAGATTTGGGGAATAACATCGTTTGTTTACGATGTTTTTTTGTAAAAAAGCCCCGTGTAATAAATTCAACGAATTTTTTTTTGGCTTGTAAACGGGTCGAGAATAAGGTTCAAATTTGGATTGCCAGGGCCCAATTTCTTTTTTGTGTTTTCAAATATTTATTTCACAAAAAATTTTGGGAAAGGATTGTTACCTTGATTTGTTTTTTTTTGTTGCATGGAAATTGGTTTTATGTGTACTAAAGTACATTCTTTAAAGTCTACTTTGCAATGCTTTGCTTTTTAATTTGTAACTCACTGGTTTTCTTTAGACACCCATGTATCGCAGTGGTAAAAAACGTGAGAAAGAGTCAAGCAAGATGTTATCCTAACGCCGCGGGTTTAATCCCACTGTGGCCGAAGAGAACAGTCCTTTGGATGAGACTGTCGCAGTAGGTGCTGGCGCGCAAAAGATCCCGGCCCCTGTTCAATGACCCTGAGTGTTGATTGTGGCACAGTTTGCAGCTCTCCACCGGCAGTGCTGGCGTCTCTATATGAGAGGAATGTTAAACAACCATGAAACCATTTGGGGTGGTAGTAAATTGGAAGTAGACGGGGGCTAAAAAACAAAAAAAAAAATTAAAACCTGAAAAAAACTTGACAAATAAACACAACATACTAGGGAAAACTTTACAATTGATAAAAAGGGGGGGGGGGGTTTGAACTTCGTCAGTACCAATTTTTTTCCAAACATTCCCTTATCCTCTTTGACTACACTGTAACGTTCCTGTTGAAAGGGGGGGGGGGAACCCAAACCCCAACTTCAATGCCTGAATTACTGAGTATGTCTATCTTTGCAAAAATGTCAAGTGAAAGTGGGGGAACGGGTAAGACCCCCTTTGTCTCCCCTTGACGCCTTTGAAAACGTTGGTTTTCTCAAATCATGTATATACGTATATTTTTATGAGCAGCATATTTCTTTTTCTTCTCAAATGTTCATCACGACGAAAAGTTAAAAAGGAATTTTTGTGCACCCCCCTTGAAAACTGAGAGGGTATATAGTGATGGAGTGTTAGGTCTGTGTCTTTTTAGTCCTCAGGTCTATCTTTTTTTTGCAACTCCTCCTATAACACTGAATAAAAATTAATTAGAATTTCTCAGATTTTTTTTAACTAAAATAATGCCATTGTGTCCTCTTATTTACTTTTTGATCTGACACTTATTTTGGGTCTCCTAGAGGAAAACATGGATTTTGCCGATTATTAAAATCAAATTATGCAAATGGAAGGCTCATTATTTAGTGAGCTCTGTGTTTACAGTGCCTCTAGTTCTACCTATTTTAATACTTGCATTTTGCTTTCATTTATTTCTACCTAAAAAATTTTTGTGTCAATATAAAATTTATGGCATATTAAAAAAAGTCTATCGTTGGTTTCTTTTATGTTAATTAATGACACCAGATTAATTGGCTTTTTTCGATGGAAGGGGTTGTCTCGTTGTATGTAAACATGATTTAGAGAAAAAGTTGGAAATCAGCAATAAGGAGATTACTTTGGCATTGTCAGTTTTATGAATGACTTTATCATTTCTACATATGAGAATTTTTGTCGTTTGTTAGATGGTTTTATGGACTTCCATCAAATCATTCATCAGCAAATGCTAACGAAGGACAGAATAGTCAGGCATACCGTCAGAAGACATAACAGTGGTTTTATGTGTCGGTTAACCCAGACACAATTCAGGATACAGTCGGGCCTTGTTAATCCGGAAATTTATTTGAGGTCAAAAAAATTGCCGTACTTTTATTTTGGAGTGAATCTCTACAAAGCTCAATATTACGTTACGCTACATGCAACTCCATATCTTATTCGTTGGGAAAGAAGTCCAGGAGAATGGGCGCTGTACAAAGTATCCATTAAGAGTGCAATTACTACCAAATATATACGTCCCCCCTCCCAAGAGAAGTATATGGAGGCATATAATGTCAAAAGTTTTGATTGATTGTTTAAAATCATATACGCTATATGAACGCCGAATATAGGTTGAAACAAAATGATCAACGATTTAAAACACATGAAGTATAATAAAAATAATACTTTCCACAAAATTGTACTATAGATGTCGTTGTAATAACAAAACAATTAAACAATACCTAGAAATTAAGAATTCAGTCTTTTCATGAATATTGATAAAGGAAGTGCGTAAACTGTAGGTCTATATATAGAAACACATGTCCACGGGAAATCACAGACAACGAGGTATGTTGCATTTTGACAACAATTATTAATGTAAGGTTAATATGCATCATAACAGAGAAGATTGTTGATACTTAAATACATTAAAAGGTAAAGTACCATTAAGTATCCACATCAAAAGTGAGTAGTATCTCAAACGGTCTACCTTGTTTTCTTTACGCCACGTGTGTTTATCAATCTAAAAGTAGCAAAGGCGTCACGTGATGGATTTATTTAAAAATAGCTGTTTTTCTTTCCTTGCAGGATAATAAATAATTATAATTTGATAACTTTGTAACGCGTTTAATTTTAATGGTGTAATTTACAGTATTTTCGTAACTTTTCTTGATAAACAAATTGTATCAATTTCCAATCCTATTTTAACTGGCGCAAGTTATAGCGTGTATACTTTTAAGGTCCCAGTCGACAATATTTCACTGCATGGACATAAAGAGACGTCAGCGTATTCCAAAGAGGGGATTCAAATTACACCTATACTCGGCATTCAGGGCCATTAAGAAGTGAGCGTTCTATATCGTGCCAACGCCGACCGTGACACGGGACCAACATTTTTAAGGTCAAATCCAAAAGACCCGTGACTTTCACTTCTAGTGCTGAGCGCGTGTCAATTTTTTTTAAAAAGAATCAGTCACTACCTGTGTTTATGCAAGAAGTTTTAAACGAGGGGCTAAATTTTATTGGTTTGAAATTGAAGCTGTGGTATTAATTTTCAGAGCTAGTGTTAAGTCTATCCCATTCTTTTTTTAGGGGGGCCGGGGGGGGGGGGGTCCATATTACATGTGCTAAAAAATAAACGAAACATATAAGTGGGGCAGAGAAGGGGAGAAGCAAAAAAACAATGATCCTCTCTGTTTTCACAGCCATAGGGGAACTCTCCATTAAAAAAGAATTCTTGGTTCTTTTGGTTAGATATTCAATAAACACATCTTTGCTATTTTCAACAGGAAACATAAAAATAAACTCTATATTTTTTTTTAGAAATTTTAATGACATAGAAGTTAGAACACATTTAAATATGAATCATTATACAATCTGTATGTCATACGGCCGTTTCTTCTCTCCGATTCGGTTTTTGCCGTCATATTTGATTCCAGGTTTAAATTCTCCCTCGATGACCTCCTCTTCTCCAATTTTAATGCCAGACTCTTCCAAAGCATTCAGCACTGCTTTAACCTACAATAATAATGATTATTTACTGACAGATCTAAAACTTACAATGTAAGCCTTTACCTAAAATGAGGATAACCGGTAATTACTTATACATGGGAAATTTACATTGAAACTGAGAACCTATATTTTTAAAATTATTCTTTTTTAAAAATATTTTTTATGCATTTCAAAGAGAATCATTCAAGAACCTGTAACTATTTTTGAAATCAGTGGTTTATTCACATTAGTATCACTCAACTAGATCTATAAGAGCATACATTGATACTACCAATAAATATTTCAACTGGATATTTCTAAAAAAAATAAGAAGTCAGCTTTTAGCTATGAAAATAACTCCAACCAAACTTTCATGCCTGAACGTACCTTATCCCCTCCATGACCTTCTGAGACTGGGTCATAATACACGTTGACAATGCCGGCTTTCTGACAGCGATCGGCAAACACACGACCGGTATTGACAGCCGCTGACACATCTCTGGCACTACATAACACAAAATCAAGATCTGTCTATTACATACAGTCTAAATATAGCTTCTACTAGATCAGCTGTTTTAATCAAAATATATTCATTGTGATTTAAATATTTCCCACAATTCCTTCACAGCTTTTATTGTAAACATTTGAGAGTAATAAATTCAGTTTATTTGATTAACTGATGATATTCATTAGGATAAACCTTAATTTTATCAAATTTTCAATGAACGGCATCAAATTAATCAACAGTACATGTACCTGTATAAGAACTGCCTTATCGCCCACTCTGATGATGAAGCGTAGATGACCTTCCTCCCTGAGGAATGTTCTAGGTAAACCTCTACTTTGCTGGAGGTAGGATTAATATGGAGTCTACAAATATGTAATTTCCTCAATTTTATTTCAGAAATGGTCATTACAGGTAACTATTTTCACAGGCCCAAAGACTCCAAATTAAAAGCCTTGCACATACATGTATATAGTAGTATTTTTTTTTTTTTCTTTATTATACATTGTATTGACAAAATTTTAATTTTCTCTTCTGGTACCCATTAGGTAAATTTTAAAACTGTCCATTACAGTAAACAGTTAAAGATATACTAACTTGTAATAAAAGTTTCGGGAAGGTGTTTGAAATCTCCATCCTTTTTTTTCTTGGAGAAACATTCATATACTCAAGGCATCTAAGGAAAAAGTATATAAATTACTGAATTTGTAAATGTTAAAAAATTAAAAATCAAATTCCAAATGCAGTTTTTAGGTTAATCCCACTCTAATGTTATATATTATACATTATTGCAAATCCCTTCCTGAATTTAACCTCATTTCCGATCATAAAAACAAATATTTAATTAAAAAAAGAATGGTTTTAAATATGTGTAATTAAAATAGTGTTTAACCAAAGTATTTAAAAGGGAACTACATGTATTTTTAAAAACAAAAACAATAAACCATTTATTCATTTAAGAAATGTGCAAAGGGCAATAACTCTTTAAACTACAGTGTATCCTTTTTATTGCATTTTCTTCATTTTATTTTCATGAGAATCGGTTTCCCAGACACTTGGAATTTATATTCAAGTATATTTTAAAATTAAAATTATTTAAAAATTCATAACTAAAAGGATAACACCATATCATTTATTTTTCTCATGGATTTTAATAATGCTATTTAGCAAAACTGAGATATAATTTTAATGCCAATAGAAACTTCTGTACCTTTATCTGACCTACCTTAAACTATGCTAAATTGATATAAATGCAGTTTTTTTTCAATTTTAAAACCCCCCCCCCCCCTCCCAACTTTGGAATCCCTGTAAGTTTGTTTTGGTAGTGGTTCGACACCATAAATGATATCAAACAGTTACCTTTCCCCATCATACCTATCATTTCTGTTGATGAATTCCGGGTTTATCTTGTAGTCTTTTTTCTTTGGTTTGAGCGGCTGACAAAGACAAGCTACGAGCTGAAAATTAAACAAGAATTACAAATGAACCCCCCTGTCTAAAACACTGCTATCTCAAATAGCATATCAAAGAGAATTGTGGATATTCCTTAACCGTTGTTCCTCGAGAATTTTAGTATCAGTGATTTAATACCTAGGTTGTATGTTAATTCAATTTTGAACAATATTTTATCCTGACTATCACAGAAGTTAATGTAATTGCAATTTTGCAGCAATTTGATCCCTCTCCCTAATATTTAAGGAATGAAGCTTTTTCAACTTATGTAATATTATATAACATATTTTGGGCCAGTTTACACTTTATAAACCATGAAGCGGTTTATAAAAAAGTTAAACTTCTCCAAGTTATGCTATATTGTACATGTAAAAATAAGTTGAAATTCTTTTTTTTTTTTTTAATTTAATTTCAGTGTAGATAATGAGACAATATTTCAATAAAAGGCTTCAAATTCAGCAATATTTTAAAAGTAACATCAAGCAGAGTAATATGTTTTTGACATAACTCATTGTGATGAATGGAACTCATGTTATATACATAATGGATTCAATTTTTTACCCAATCAAATGATGTATTCTGTCCAACTAAAATCAAATTACAAGTAAATATTGATTATTTTTGTCTGAGCAGACATAGCCATCATCAGATAACTATGGGTGATCTTATCTTTTATTTATCACCCATGATCAAAATAGGCATCTAGAAATTTTTTAAAAAGTCACGAAAATTATATGGGAGTAAATTCCCCCTTGTCAATCTTTGAAACACACAAGTGAGGGGAAATTTTTTGATTTATTTGCGAGCAGTAACTGTAAGTTATCTAATGATTTTGGTATTGGTAAACATACAAAATAATCAAGTTGGGCAAAGCCTACCAAATGGCACTTTACCCCACGTTTGGCAGATAATCTCCATATAGGTAACAAATTTTGCTAATCAAATGGGGGACTTTTTTATTCTATTGCAATTTTTATTAAAATAAAACAAAAGCGCATTTATTCAGGCAATGGGGGATTTTAGTGAACATATTCCTCGTTCATTTAACATAAATCGGTCGAATTTCTATGCGTAATTTCTCCGTAACTTCGTAAAAATAATACCCGTAGTTGACTCTATCAGCCGAACTTCTTGATCAAACGAAAAAAAAAAATCTTAATTGTGCATTGTTGGATAAAAATCCAATTTTATACAATAATTTACTTGATATGTTAATTTTCAATCTCTTTTTGGATCTTCGTCAATGTTTATCTCCATAAAATCCTGTTAAACACGAGCTCCTCATGGCCTTACCGGTATGGTGGACACTTCCTGCCATAAAGTTAATTTTTTCCAGAGTTGTACGTTATATTTGTTGTTATTTTTCTTTTTGGATGAAGTTGCAGATTCCATGCGATCTTTTTGGGTTTAATATGCATATTACTGGTGAATTCAATAAATTCAAAAAATAATATTCAATAAAGGATGTACAAAATGACTTTTGCTATTATTCTTGTTTTTGTTCCGAGTACATCGTTTTAAAACAATAATTATGTCATACTCCAACTGCATTTAAATATATTTCTATGAAGAACAAAGCCATTGTGTTCAAAATAAAAAAAAATAAAGGCTAAACTTATTTTTTTCTGATTTCCTAGTTGAAAATTAACACAAATGTGCTTCCGTAGTTAAATCTGACTTTACATCAGGTTAAAAAAGATCATCGTTTTGATTGGTTTGCAATAATTGATTGGTTGCCCGGATAATCAAAATAGAAAGTAAAGGACATGATTGACAGGTGCAACATCGTTGGAGAAGGAGTAAATTTTCTTTAAAAGTAAAAAAATGAAGAAACATTCAATTGTTTACATTAGCTACGTTTTTTGTCAAATTTTTTTCCCACGACTCTGCACAATAAATTGCACATACAATTTTATTTTTTTTTTCACCCAAAATACTGATAAATAGCTATATTTTATTTACAGGTTTCACGGGGGATAAAGTACCATTTGGTAGGCTGTGCCCCTTGAAAATTTAAGGGGGATGTGGGCCCTTTTAGTGCAGTGAGAACAAAATGTAAACATTTTTCAAATGGCTAAAATACATTATATTTTATAAATTCTAAACCCTTATGATAAAGATACAATAAATATGCATAACTGAATGTTTTGTCATATATAATCTATACTTCTGCAGAAAAATGCTTTTGATATGCACCTTGAACTGCGCAGCTACAAAATTTCAGCAGAGCCTTAAAAAATCCAAAAAAATACGCAAAGTGTCATTAATGTTCTCTCTACAACCATTTGTTGAGAAAATGTCTAAATTTTGCACTTTTAAATGATAATTTTAAATTCAAAACAAGGTATCGTTGCTTCAAAAAAGTGAAAAGAACCATGAAAGTAGTTCATTGATACAGCATGGTTTTTTTTGCACAGAATTTTGTTTTCCAGACCTCTTCTTAATATGGAGGGACATAACAATTTTAAATGTAGAAGAGAATTCAGTTGCAAAATATTTCAAATAATATGAACACTTTTAAAGAGGAATTGTGTTAAAGTGTGGCTTGAAGTAATTTATTTAGTATTATTATCAAACAGTTGTTAAATAGTTGTTTGAAATAAACTTTTTATTCCGGGTAAAAAAATGAGCACCATCAAAGTTTAAAATAAGAGTTTTAAGTTTCCACAGATAACTTATAATATCTATCAAAATTTAAATTATCACCAATGAAACACAAAGAAATTAAACACATAAAATCGATATGAAAAACCTTGTGTTAGTATCTACTAGTACGAGGGGTGATCGAACTATCTCTATATCTACAAAACCACAATTTAGATTAGAAGCAAATTTGGTGCACCTCAAGTTCTATAAATAGCATATCCCGAATAAAGTTTTGCTCACAATGTGAAAATAAATCTTTATGCAGGTACTTGTGACGAAAAATGGTTGTCTCAGTGGAACTCATTCAACAAACACTAAAATAATTATGGTATATCTTAAAACTGCATTTGAAGCAACGTATAAAAATTTGTTCAAAGTTTATTAAGACAAATGACTTCCTAATAATTCAATCAATGATTGGATAGACCGTTTTAGTGAAGGAAGGCAGATGGTTGAATATGATACTTGTTAGGGCCCTAAACAAGTTTGAAAAGGGGTTTGTTTTTAATTAAGCAATATGCTATCAAAGGTTAAATTTTACATTTAAAAATACTTGAATATTTCAACAATAATATAACTATCAAATACCTAAGATATTGTTTACTTTTGATCCCCCCCCCCCCCCCCCTCATATATACTCTGTCAAATAAACATTTACAATTTTCATTACAGCGGAGCGACATTTGAAAAGGAATAAAATCATTCAGAGTGGGTTAAGAGTTTTAATGAATAACTTTTTTCTATTTGCCCATTTTGTCAAAATTACAATTTTACAGAGTAAAGAAAAAAATCAACACAATTAAATATTTTATAACATCTTTAAAATGACTTTGGTGGACCTCCCAACTCAGGGAAAATTATTGGGTCCTATTTATGGTGAGAAAAAAAATTCCTTAAAATTTAAACATATTTTTTAGAAAAAAAAATCCTGTAATTGGATGTAAAATAAAATTAGTGGGCCCATTTTTAATAAGGGAGAGAGGGCAACCAAATATATTTACAACAAATGGTCTTATAAGGCTAGTACATGTTCCATCACATACTTAGTAATGCAAATTTTTTTAATCTTTGGCACTATTTTGAAAAAAAAAAAATATGATTTTTTGGGAAGGGGGGGGGGGGGGGGAGTCTCTCATTTTTTTCGATGATAGATAGACATTGCATATGCAATGGACCTTTGTTTGCAAACATTGTGATTGCTTCTAAATTTAAAAAAAAAAACAACTTATATATTTTATCAAGCTTCGTAAGTTCAATGATCGAGAGCTTACAACGTAGTCAACATAATGAGACATGATGCGTTTTTATGTCCAAACATTACTCCATACGATGTGTTTGGGATTGCAAACAATCAAGTATTTATGTGAGGTGCCTGAAGGAAATCCTTTAACTGCCTATTTTTTCTATCTAACTGCTAAACAAAATAGACATATGTACCAACTTTTCGAATGTAAGACATGTAATTGCAATTTGTTTTTCATGCACCGCATATTGTTTAACATTTTCAAATTAAATGCTAAGCATCCTCCTTGCAGTGCCCCATTTCAAAATAACTTCTATTGCCACAGAAAAAAAGGCCCAACCAGGGATTACATTAACGGTTTCCGATTCCCGGGACAAGTAAATCATCAGGTCGGGCAAGTGAAATCATCAATGTACTTGTCCGATCGGGCAAGTGGATATTTCTGATAGAAACGTTTTTTTTAATCTTACATTAGTTTATAAACAAAACAATGAATTGAACAGTTGATTTCCGCCAAAAACGTGACAATGTTTTTGGGTTGGAATCCCTCGGTAACGTTTTGGATCATACCTTTATTTAGAAATCGGGTTCATTTGTTTTTTTTCGTTCACTCTTGCCTGACAACTTATTATGAACTTACGATACATTCTTAGAAATATATATAATAGAATAGTTTATTTAATCACTCAGAATAAAAAACACCAGTTGTTCTTGGTAATGATGTATCTTGATTAAAACATGATAACTGTTTTCCTTTTTTGTTGACCTTTTTGGGGGGGGGGGGGGGAAAATTTCAAAAAAAAAGAAAAGAAAAGGAAATATTTAGTGCATCGCTTACGTGTGTTAACAGGGTATAAATTACAGGAAAGTTGTTTATACAGTAACTGATGTTTTCTTCTTTAAAATTTTTGGGCAACCAATTTTTGTTCGGGCAATCAAAATTGTAGTTCACTGCCCGAAGGACAAGTGAATATTAAAGTTAATGTAATCCCTGCGACGTAAACACATATGTTTAGGGCATTTTTTTGCTTTTTCTTGGTTTAAACCAACAAATTATAAACTTTTCCCAAAAATTAAATATAATCATGGTTATAAACGCACTACCACAGATATATGCACATGTCAAGCACTGTAGTGTATTAATATTTTCTAGCAAACTCGAGCTGTGAACAGAACAGTTTTTCCCGATTTGCTGGAGTGGGGTTAAAATCCGGTTTTTTTATTTAAACAGACGAAGCGATGCAACAAATAAAAGTAGTAAGTAATATTACCCAATGATTATTACTAAGTAATTTCTTGTCTTGATGTTTTTATGGGGCATTTTTTAAAATCAATGTTTTCGAATTGTGCGACAGAGGAATGGCGGACAAATAAACACATGGGTTAGGAAGACACACATATGAAAAATCAAATTTTCAAGAATTCTAGATAATGACAAGAAAAAAGCAAACAAATGGTTGTAGCCATATTATCAATGAACAAACTAACACCATTTTCAATGCATTTTTCATCTCGTGAATGCTGTAGCTGCGCAGTACTACAATGATTAATTTTTAATTAAAACAAAATAAACTTAATTATTTACTAATTTTGGTCTCTAACAGTAGGTAACTAGTGCATTAACACTTTGAGTAACTTTGGGCTAGTTTAGACAGTTAAACCATTCTTGGCATTTCTTATTTCACACCAGACTAGATCCAATTGGCTTGTACATCCCCCTTAAGACTTTTTTGCCATCACTACTCTTTGCAGAAGTGTTGTGATGTTAAATGAATGATTCTGTGTAAACAGCTAGTGTAAAAATATTTTTCTATTATCCATTTAAAAGTATTATAATTTTTTTTAATATTCAATGTAATTTATAAAGTCATAGGAAAATCAAAATTTGGTCTTATATTTCATAAGTTCTTATGTAAAATGAGCCCCTGAACATATATCATGAAAAATATAAATTTTTTTTTTTTTATATACATTAGGCCCTAGCTTAGCTCCATATAGGCAACGACCTGGTATTAACAATAACGAGATAATTACATCAAAATATGTAGTTTCATCGAGTTTTTTGAAAATTTCGAATTTCCTCTATAGTATTTAAAAAGATCCTACGTTCATCTTCAACTCGAAAAATTCCTAGCTAATTTCTCATTTTATAAAAACACATACCAGCTATTTTACGAGTTGAATGCACAGCATAACTTCTACATAAGCAAGTAAACGGTGTAGAAGCAAGAGAAACCAGTGAGCTAAATGACATTTTGGTAAAAGTTAATTCGAACAACGAAGATTCTTACAGGTGCCTGAAGTCATTCTCACCTCTAAAAGTTTAATTTGTTTCAAATAAAACAAAATAAAAGTTAAAAGATATTTTAATATTTTTAACTATTTCAAAATAATAATTTTTTTTTTATCATTATCATTTCATTGAATACATGTATATCTTTTACACACCGACTCATTCAAAGCATGCATTAATATAATTGGTCTCCGGAACCCCATGTTTTCCCATCTTTCTAAACCGCTGGAAACTTTGCTGTCCAGAAATTTTGTGGAAAAAGTGCTGATATAATTACAGGTAACCTTTCTCTTTGTTTTTAAAACAAGTTATTTTTATGATTTTACAGTTTAAAGGTATATTCTATGTTTTTTTAATTAAATTAGGCTCACGGTGCAATGAAATTCGAGGAAATTCGGTTTTTCCTGCAAAAGAGTTTTAAAAAATCCACTTATTTAATTCTCCTTTCTTTCTATAACTTTATCTTCTTTTGGCTTTGAAAATTCACAAAAAAGTGAGCCCAGTATTGTAATAATTGAATTCTTAATAATGTAAGTTAAAGCTGTCTAAGTATTTTTATAAATTTACTCATCCTTCACAGAATAAGAGTAACGCAGTAGAATAAATCTGCTACATATAGTTTTTTTGGGCCCTTCAATTAAGAAATAAAATTTTTTCAGAGTGTCATTGGGATATACTAAGGTTGGGGTGTGATCAAATTCTATAACGCCAAAAGGGCGTTTAGACTTGTTATTAAAATGCAACATAATGCACATGTACATCATCATATGACGTCACAGTCAAGACTTTCTAGTATTGTTGGTGGTTTTTCCCAAAATTCATGTCATTGAAAATTGAATGTCAATATAATTTATATTGTCATATATATAAGGAAAGACATTTGCAAATGTAAATATTCTTTTTTAAAGGTTATTGAAATTTTTGTTGGCAGAATGGCAGAAGAAGCTGAAGCAGATGAGAAGAGAATTTTGGCTCAGTTCAAAAGTGAAAGTGGAGATGTTACAGGAAATGCATTTGATTTACCTTTAAACATCACAGCAGAAAAGCTACAGATGATCTGAATGCTTTATTGACAAATGTAAGTAATCATCAAAAGTGAAAGGATTAATATGCCAGGTCATCCATTGCATTGACTGAACACATCTTTATTTTTCTGCTTTTAAAGGGAAAATCCTATCCCTTACTCTTTCTTTGTCAATGACATTGAAGTAACTGACAGTCTGGTGAAGGCACTGGATGATAAAGCCCTAGAGAACACAGAACAGGTCCTGGACATAGTTTACCTCCCTCAGGCTATATTTAGAGTGAGGGCCGTAACAAGGTGCACCGTACCATCCCGGGGCATGCAGAGGCTGTCATTTCTGTATCATTTAGTCCTATGGGCTAGGAAATGTTTACTTTTTTTTTTTTATTTATTCATTAATATACTGATTGACTAATAATCACAATGATTTAAATTTTGGAAGAATTTTGATAAGGCAAAAGAACACAACACAATATTTTATGAAAATTTTGGTTTCATCCTAGTTTGTCTTTCAGGTATTTGGCTAGTGGTTAGGAGATACAACTGTTTGGGTTTTGGGATGTGCAAACAGAAACTCCTCACCATACTTGTAAAGGTCTGATAATTGTTAATCAAATTACTTGAAAAAGTAATTTTGTATTAATTTAATGCTATTTGAATATCATCATTGCATCAAATTTGGTTAAAGTAAATTTTAGATATCATCTTTTCAGGTCATAAACACTGGGGGCTATTGGCAT
>NW_026924711.1:0-24286 GCF_032062105.1 Saccostrea cuccullata
ATCAGAATCTTTTTTTACAAAATAATTTTTCAAATGACCAATGACGAGGTAAGTAAACTTACGAGTTCTATTTTTGTTGAAGAAGCAGCTGTCAATGATATCAAAAAGCCTGGATTTTAATTTGTCGTGCGGAATTGTTGTGTATAAAGTTGAAAAGTCGTAAGTTTTTATGCTGTTGATTTTTGTAAAGTCTTGTGATTTCAAATTGTCCAAAAGTTCTTTAGAATTTTTAAGTATCCACATCTGATTTACACCACTTCTTGAATATATAGTTGTACAGTACTCTTGAAGTTTTGCCTTCACTAATGTCAATATTTTAGTGAGAAGTAACGAAAGAGGCTTGGTTGAACATTTACTGGAACCTGCAATGTATCTTTGTTTGTAAGGATTCTTATGAAGTTTCGGAATCCAATATATATAAGGTAGTTCAAATTTATTTTGGCTCTGTGGAATATTAAAAGTATTCAAAACTGACAGGTGATTTTGAAGAATTTCTTCCTTAGAAAGAGTAGTATATGTATAAGTAGGATTACCACTTGTAGAATTAAATCCAAGTTCTTCTAAAATGCAATTTATATAATGAGCCTTACAAACGAAGACAATGTTGTTACCTGCTTTGTCGGCAGGAACCAGTACGTACTGATCGTGTAATCTATTAAATTCTTTTTTCACTTCTGGTTTATTGAACACAGAAGGATAGATGGTTTTCATTTTGCCCCTCAATCTTTTAATACGTGACTTTAACCTGGATCTGATACATTTAATCCATTCTGACAAGGTGTCAATGTCTTCTTTTTCATATCTAGCCCATCGTCTGGCGTAATTTTCAACAGAATCCATAATATTTATGAAATTCCGACGCCAGTTGAAGGATTGGGGTTCCCTTAGCTGCAATAATGTAGCCCTCTCCGATTTTTTTTTATCTGGAGAGGGATCGTCCGTAATGGTGCAAATATTTTTTTTTAATAGGAACGACTGCAGGCAAAATAAATTATTTTTACATTCAACTTACTTCTAATAAGTAGTGCTGTGCGATATTACCGGTTAACCGGTGTATCCCGATTTTTTTCTTCACATCTCGCGTAATGGTGCAAATATTTTTTTTAATAGAGAGACGACTGAAAGCCCTTCATGTTAAAGCTAAAATATTAAATTATTTTTACATTCAACTTACTTCTAATAAGACAATTTTTTTTATTCACTGTCAACAGTAGACCCCGTTAAATGCGAAAAACTTGTAAAATAACTCTGCATGTTTCCTGGTAGTTTACTTCAGCAGCCATGACAGTTCACGTGTGACGTAATGAGACTTTCGCTTGAAATTTAAAACAACTGAATAAAGCAATTATCGGTGTTTATAAATGTATGTGCTGAATTTCATCACAAAAACATAGGTATATAAAACCATTTTAAGTGTTATTTTTATGCAAGCAGCCATATTTATGTTTAAAATAAGGGAATTCCAAAAAGATCCGCTCCTATAGAACCTAAATTCTCATTGGCTGTCCCAAAATACAATCTATCAAGGTCAGTAAACATGGCGGATAAATTCGAGTTGTGATGTTGACATACACGAAAAATAAGCGATAAAGGGATCGTTCTGTATATTTTTGCATTGGTTAACGTCTTGGATGACTACTTATTTGGAGTCAAGGTAAGAAATGTTAATAAAATAGCCATTTACTGTTAATTTGAGCCGAAATCCATGCGGGAGCAAATCACTCCCGCAGCTGCGCCATTAGAAAGATCCTAAGGAGTTGTAGCCCTCTCCCAAAAAAAAAAAAAAAAAAAAGGATCGGAGAGGGCTACATTATTGCAGCTAGGGTTCCCTATATTTAGGACCTTTTAAAATAAGTGATCTAAGGTCCTCATTATGAACTATATTTTCGTCTCCTGTAATAACGTGTCCAGCAGGACTATAGCGAAGAAGAACATGAACACGAAAGGGGATTATTTTTCAGATTGTCAATATCCAGGCCATGTAAAGTGTTTTTGTAATTGAAAAGTTTGGAAGCAATGGTCGATGTATATTTGTAGGAAGTACAAGGCGTAGTCTTTAACTTGAAATATGGTGGAATACAAGACTGGACCCTTTTGTGATTAAGAATATTACTCATATTTACCGTGTCAATTCCTTTATTGGCATATTGAAGTTTAAGGAAAAGACGGATTGTTTTAGCTGCATTTTCTTCCGTGAAACGTGCAGGTTTAAAAAGCTTATGATGTGCAATATCCATAATCACAGAACCGAGCCTATATTCAGGTGTCGAGGAATCTAAATTTGGATGTTCCTTGGTCTTTTCAAGAAGAGTATTTAAAAGTTTCAAAGGGACAGAGTAAAGTTTGGTTCGAAAATGATGTAGACTTAACTGTTGATTTACATAAGGTAGCAATGAATCAAAAGAGACGTCGTGTATTGCAGGTTTATTGTACGAACGATGTCCATGACTACGCTTACATCTCTGAGTATTGTTAAAAAGTCCCATCACATTTACATTATTACACTGCGGGCTTGTAAGATTTCCAACACTATCGACATTGTCATTACATCCATAGGGAAAGGCTGTCCCTAGTTTCCTAATCCAAACTTCTTCACGTTGTCTACGGAAAGGTGTACTCAAAGATGGACTATTTGTGTGGTGATAAATCTTTTCCAGAATTCTAACCTTTCATTGATAAAATAGAATGATCAGGTGAATTAAAATGTTTATATAAAAGCTGCTGACCACCATGATTTATTTGAAATCGATGACCTGATATTCTTTTGTTAAGCGATCCCTTGGTTTCACCGACATAAATAAGTCCACACAGATTACATTCTATTCCATAGACAACATTAGAAGATTTGCAGTTCAGATTTTCCCAAGTTTTGGTATAGAAGCTCTGTCCAGTAAGATTACTGGTGAAAGAAGTGTCAGTTATCAAAATGTCACAGGTTTTACAGTTTCGCACAGAACATTTTGAAACCGAAGACATTGGATTGCAAAAGGAATCATCCAATATATTTGTAATAGAAATATATTTGTAATAGATTTTTAATAATGATGGAAATTCATCTTTTTTTAGTAAAATGATGAAAAAAACTTTACACTCACTAAATTATTTTGGTTTCAATTACTTTACACAAGGGTCTATGGCAGGATAGTGTACTATATCTAATTACTGTAGTAAATGGGATGGGAAAATTGACTTGAGAATGGAAATATGATGGAAAATTGTGTACATTATATACTTAGAAGAAATGACCATTATCCATCATTTTCAAAAATGACTGATTTCAGTACCACCCCTGACTGATATTATGTATTGGTTTTATACCAAAACTGGGAATCTGAAGACTGCACATATGACATATGTTTAATATCCCTGAGGTTAATCCGAGGGGCACCAAATGAACTCCTTGAGTCTGTGTCCCTTATAGACTCAAAGGAGTGACGCCTTTTTATACTGGGTGACGCGCCTGCCAGTATCATTTCGTTATTATTTGTACTCATGCATGAATAAGTACCGAACGACAAGTATCCTCGGGGACAAATTGTCCACCAGCAGAGATACATGAAAAAAAGGCGACTGGAACACCCCTACAAATGTTATTGTGATTTAAATTCAAGACACGTGGTTTAGGTTGACCTATTCAAGGGTTATAAGGTAGAACCGGTTTTATAGATAGAATTGGCAGTAAACAGGAAAATGCTATAGTCTTTTTCTTTTGAAAAATTGTCCTGTAAAAATGTGATTCCAGACCTTTTTAAAAGACCTACATGATTTTCAACAGAAATAGGGTGGCTAAAGGGGGGGGGGGGGTAGGTAAAATATAAATGTATCATACATTATGGCGAAAATTAGAGCTCGCTAGCGATCGACCGATGCGCTTGTTAAAAAATTTACATGTATGCGTAATTTCATCCACACTGACAAACCTTTGTTTGTCTTATATGGCTATTGTTATAAATGCGCACAGTGGATCCCACCACGAGCAACAGGCCAATGAATAGCAAAGTTTACGCCAAATACATGTTTACTTCGAACACGTGGTTCAGGTCAATCTATGATTGTGTCAATGGAGTGCAAAATCAGAAAAAAATTCTTATGAACAAAATACAAAGATTAGAAACTATGAAAGATTTGTTGTTATATGTAGCTAGAAAAAAATATGTTTAATAAAATGTAGTTTGTGTCTACTTTAGAACACCAGCGCTTCAAGTAAGCATATAAATGGACAGAACTTTGTTTACATAACTATATTCGTGATCACGTGGCCGGGGAATCCACCTGACAATTGTATTCACCGATAGTGCAACAAAGGAATTAAGACAGCACAAAATCGCTTTTTTGCAGTATGACTTTGAGAAACCTAGCCTTTTATTCAACTTATTCACTTTTTTGTCATTGTGAGCATGAAAGGAATAGAATTTTAAGAAACAATTTTCATTTACTTCCATGGTTTTCTTTTCTTTCAAGTGTAAAATTCCTGTAGTATTCGTAGTAGCCCATAATGCAATTCTCATTCAGCTGATTGGTCATTCAAAGTCATGGTGCCGCATTTGCTAATCTGATGCCAAAAATATAGTCCCGGTTCCCATGCAAAATTTTGTCCAGAGAGAAATTTTGATTCATTACTGCAGAAAAGTGTATTGAAGAGAATACTTATTTGAGTTTGAATGAATGTAAGAGAGATCGATTAAGTACATTTCTACAGATATTATAGGGTGGTGAAAACTGAAATGCAACATAGCTTTTCTGTTTACCATATCTCCACGTGCTAGTCACTTCCTAGCCACATTTCCGTGAATAATTTACCCTATCTCGCTGTAGTCTCGCTAACTCTCGCCAGAGCCACTGCTTGAGCTACTCAGAACTCATCGGGCTTTATAATTTGCAGAACACCGAAAAATAAAAGGTTCCGAACACATTAGTAGGGGTGTGGAAGCAGAGGTACCGCAATCTGCAGTTGCAAGAGGTTTTAATGTTACACATAGACCATATCTAACCTATAAAACATAAACCATTAACATCGAACACCCAGTGTTCGCAAAAACTATGGTAGACTACGTGTGACATCAGTAGCACAGCATCACTTCCGATGATTACGCATTGCATGAATGTAATGCATGGACGTTATCTATAGCATTAGCTATCTCTGAACTGCACATAATTATCATCTATCAAGACCGTCTTCAGTTGACTACGAATTATTGCAAAAAGGATAATTCATGCCGTTGTTCCGACCCCACAACACCCCAAATATCGACTTCAAAGATCTCAGATGAATAGAGTATGACCACAGCATAACTGCTGAACATTTTGGTTAACCTACTTATCCAAAATGTTTATCTGAAAGCCTCTTATAAGTTTAAGAGTGCTAATGCTTTTTAATGAAGGTTAGATAGATAACTGCCTGCAGGACGTTAAAAAAAGTTGGTGGTGGTAGTGTAATGATATGGAAAATAATATTATAAGAAAGTAAGATTGATTTGGTTCGAATTCAATGGACTTTGATGGAAAAAGGTACTCTAACCATGTTCCACCTTAGCTGCAGATCTGTAGCTATCCGGAAAAATATATATTGATAGACCGGATAGCTACAGTGCCACCCATTGAAAAAACTGTATATTTATTGCGCACAAAAAAGTGCGCTCGGTTTTCGATTTATTTCTCCAAGTTCCTAAAACTGAAATCTCATAATATTACTAACCGTGTGTTCCTAACATATTTTTGACTCTTTCCACAACAAAACATTCGTCATTATTATTTTTAATAGTCCTCCTGACCCTGATAGTGTAATCATCGAACATTTCGATTATATATACTGCCATTTTGGTTTCCAAGATAATTCGGTCCAATATGCTTCGTTCAGATGTCAACTACGAATGTAATTGATAAGGAAACAGAAACTTTTAAAAATCTTCCCTCTGATGCAATTGAGGTAAGAATTAGGAAGAAATAATCAAGAACCGAGCGCACTTTTTTGTGCGCAATAAATATACAGTTTTTTCAATGGGTGGCACTGTAGCTATCCGGTCTATCAATATATATTTTTCCGGATAGCTACAGATCTGCAGCTAGTTCCACCTACACATACCCGTTCAATTTTGCAGCATCCTAGAGCCGTATTGTAATCTCACAATACACAGCCACATATGGCTTGTTTGACACACCTATTCTTGCAAAGAAACAACAAGCTGTTTTAGTCACAGTCATCTAAATTGCTAGAATTAATCCAAATTAAGCAGCATTAGACAAAATGGATTGACATGATTTGCCAAAGACAATCGCATCCCCAGACCCTGCAACACCTGACTAAAGTTCTCTTTTTTTGAAGAGTATATAATATGGTGTTTAAAGTAAACTGAATAAGTGGAAACTAAAGAAGATATATCAAGATATTAATTGAAGTCAAGTTCTAACTTCTACGCTGTTGATTGATTGATTGTTTACTGTTTAACGTCCCTCTCCAGAATATTTCACTGATATGGAGACGTCACCATTGCCGGTGAAGGGCTGCAAATTTAGGCCTATGCTCAGCACTCAGGGCCATTGAGCAGGGAGGGATCTTTATCGTGCCACACCTGCTGTGACACAGGGCCTCAGTGTATACGGTCTCATCCGATGGAACGCCCCATTTAGTCGCCTCTTACGACAAGCAAGGGGGTACTGAGGACCTATTCTAACCCGGATCTCCACGGGAAAACTTCTACACTGTAAGTAAAGCAGTTGTAATGCAGGCACTACAGTAATAACTATGTACATGTGTATACCAAATGCATTTTAAATTATTATCATGATTATTTTGCACTTTTTTTTTTCAAGAAATATCGCTGAAATGTGAAACACTTCTCTGACTTTAATTTAGACCCTTTTATAATAAAGTTTGTTAACTGCATGGATTTTGATAACAAATAGTGATTTTTTTTACAAAATAACACTTCAAACTTTATGGTTAATACAGTATATGGGTTTCATTTTCCAAGAATATTATTTGTTTAGACTTGAAAAAAATTCCTTATAATATACCATACATAGATGATAAGGTTTAAGATTGAGATTATCTTGATTAAGATGTTCAGTTTACTACATTCAAACCAAATATGGTATCATTTATCTATATTTTGATTTTGCAGTGTCCAAAACAATTTCCTGAAAAAAGATAAGCTCCTTAGTAATTTTTTTTTATTTTTTGAAATTTATATTATATAAATAAGGCTATTCTGGCTATTTCAAGCCAACTGGCATAGAAAAATCTCTTACTTGATATAGAGATTGATTATGATCAGAGGGTATTTCGTGACCTTAATCAGAGGTATTTCTGACAAGTTCAAATTTTGTAATTGAGTATCATTGGAAGCTCATATTTTTAAAAGTTGTTTATGACCTCAAGGTTAGTCATGACCTTGGCAGAGGTCATTTGGGCAAGTTCAAGGTCACTGATAATAGTGAATTTAAAACAGGTCTGTAATTTTGTAATAGAGAGACATTGCAGGTATCCGCATTTCACTGAAAGATTATTAATGACCAAAGGATATGTATAATGATTAGGGCCCCGCTCTGTGGGCACCCTATAGTGATCAGTCAGTCTGTTTGTCTATCCTAAATCTCTTGTCCGGAGCATATCTTTTCTCTCTTAAAGTTTAATATTCTTTTTATTATATTTCATTAATTTTCCTTTTCACAAAAGTTGAGATTGTTGTCCTACCATTGAGGAAAAATTGTTTACATCTACATTAGGTGGACAGAAAAGGTGATCTTAAATGCTTGTGATAATCACTGCAATATAAAATTGTTCTTTGGTATGTGGGTTCGATTCCCACCCAGGGCTTAAAATGGCAAAGTATATTATCTAAATCATTTGCTACATGTACATATTAATGAAAATATTGGAAATTCATCTAAAAATTTCTCATGAATTTGCATGATTTATTGATTTTTTTAAAGAAATAACTTTATTTTTGTTATTTCATATTTTGCATTTAATGTACAAAATTCTTCAAATTTACTTGTTCTGCAATATACATTATACATGTATCCAAATCTTATGATAATTTAGTTTGCTGATGCTGGTGCTTAAGGAGGAATATGCTGCCCTGAGCCTCCACCAAAGAGTTTTTTTTATAAGTTCAAAAAAAGAAATTCTTTAAGGTGATCTAAATATCCCACTGCTCTAAATTTCAACATTTTTTAGCTCACCTGAGCAGAAGGCTCAATTGAGCTTTTCTAATCAAAATTTGTCCATCATCTGTTGTTGTTGTTGTCATTGTCATCATTGTTGTCATTGTTGTAAATTTTTCACATTTCATCTTCTTCTTAAGAACCATTGGGCCAATTTTTAACAAACTTAGCACAAAGTTTTCTTGGGCAAAGAAGATTCAATTATTTCAAATCAATAGCCAGGCCTTCCTCCAAGGGGAGATAATGTGAATTAAAGAAAAATTAATGGCATCTTTTGAAAATCTTCTTTTCTAGAATCACTGGACCAGGAAAACTGAAACTCATGTTTAAGCATCCTCATGTAGTGTATATATGACCTCTGCGGGTAGAGTGGGGCCACAATGGCTAATCAAAGTTTAACATAGGAATCGAATACAGCTAGAAGAAAATTTTTTAAAAATCTTCTTCTCAAGAACCACTGGACCGGAAAGTTGAAACTCATTTAATGTTTCAAGTTTGTTCAAATCATAATCCCGGGGAGCAGGATGGGGCCACAATGGTGGGTCAAAGTTTAGCATAGGAATACATGAGAAAAATCATTTTCTCAAGAACAACAAACCCATGATTGTTCATAATTATATGGAAGCAACCTCTGTTAATGTAAGTGTATGCTTTTTCAAATCATGATTCCTGAGGGTTATGATGGGGGCACACTGGGGGATCATAAAAATATGAGATATACATGTATGAAAATAATATTTTCTGTAATACCTATTTAACTTGTACATGTATATAAATCATGATAATGATGGGATGCTTTTTAAAGCAGAATATCACATTTTTTTCTGTGCTCGTAAAATACAATCAAAGTAATCTACAAGAAAAAATATTAATTGATTTTAAACAGTCTGCATTTATAATTCCTGTAAAAATAGAATTATGTGTATCTCAATTTAAACAGTTAATAGAACTGCATGAGTACTGTTATAGGTTAACTATTATAAATAATAAATAAAAGTATTGGCAATAGAAAATAGAAATCATTATTGGTAACAAAGGTCAGATTTGATTATTTTGACTGAAAAGTGGACCTCATTAATATTAAATTCTGGTAAGAAAATTCATTGCAAATTATTGTGTCAGGAAAGATTAAACTCATGTGGAATCAATCTCAGAAAGTGTAGATTAAAATTTGGTCAAATCATGACCCCCGGGGGTAGGGTGGGGCCAAAATGGCCGATCAAAGTTTTATATAGGAATAAATAGGGAAACCCTTTAAAATTTGCTTTTCCAGTACTTCAAAGCCATGATTAGTAATAATTATTAGGGCCCCGCTTGGCGGGCACCCTTTAGTGATCAATCTATCTGTCCGTCCGTCCTTCTAGCTGTCCGTCCATCCATCCGTCCAGCTTTACATCCATCCGTCTGAGATATCTTGTCCGGAGCATATCTTCTCTCTCCTTGGCCCAATCTGTTTCATACTTTACCCACAGAGTGCCTTTAGGTAACCAGTGTTTAGTGACCTTGAATCATGTTTCTAGGTCAAAGGTCAAGTTCATAGCAGAATTCTATTAAAATCCTTGTCAGGAGCATATATTCTCTCTCCTTTGCCCAATCTGGCTCAAACTTCACCCACAGAGTGCCTTTTGGTAACCTATGTGCAGTGACCTTGAACCATGTTTCTAGGTCAAGGTCAAGGTCATAGCAGAATTTTATGAAAAATCCTTGTCAAGAGCAAATCTTCTTTCTGCTTGGCCCAATCTGGCTATTACTTCACTCACAGAGTTCCACTGTTCAATGTGCAGTTAACTTGGTCGAAGTTTCTAGGTCATGGTCAGAATTAGCCTCTCTATTTAAAATCTTTATTTGGTGCATAAAATTTTTCCTTAAATTCCAGTACATTTATATAACTGGGGATACAGGATAACTTCTATATATATCTGTAAATTCGCAATATCATTGAAGTCGTACTAAATGACTTTTACTGTATTACATATACACAAATGTTCCTCTTCAAAATAAACCCTTTGAAACTACCTTAAATTTTCATGTTCATTGTTGAAAGCTGGTCCCTTTAAGATCATGGCCACCATCTCAATGATATCTAGTATGGAATTATCTTCAGTTAGTGTAGATTCTAGTTTGTCTAAATCATGATCCACTGGAGGTTAAAATTCAAGCCCCCCCCCCCACCTCGCGATCGGTAAACTTTGTCCTGATCTGATCTGAACTACAACATTACCCTATTTAGATTATGTAACTATGCTGCTTGAGGTGGGGAAATGGCAATGTTCAAGGAACATTTTCAAAAGTATAACGTTTATTTTTTAACATTTTGCCCGCTGATGCTACGTGTCTGTTCCTTCACAAGCCAAGATGTGCTGATGTTGGGGCAGATACATATTTTTTTTCTTTATTTTTTTGTTTATTATTATAAGTTGCATAATTATATAATGAGGGAAGCTCCACTGCCCCCCCCCCCCCCCCCCCAGTAAGATTCATAAAACCATGAATTTCATATGTCATTGTTAAAATTCATTCCTAACACATCGAAATTTCAGAAATACTGTGGTTCATATATAATGAGTATATGTTATCAATTAGTAGCAGAGACATAGCATCGTTTTTAGAAGAGAAAGACCAACCAAAAGGAAAATTGCCCAAATTCCAAAATAATTTTTTTGTTTTGGGAGGAGAGATGGGGGGGGGGAGGGGATGGAGTTGGGGGTAGAGCCAATTTTTTTTTCAAAGCCAACTTCTTACAGTGGCAATTCTTTTTTGGCATACAATACTAGATTTCCTTGATATACTTAACTGTAGTTAAAAGGGGGCAACCAGCATTTCAATGAACATTTTCAATAGTAACAATAATGTTGAGAAAAAAGTCCCCCCCTTGCTTTTTGCCTGAGTAGTATTAAAGTTTCGCATTTGGTATTTTTGCGCAGGTGTAACATGATTTGTATGGAATTCTTTTTATTGTTTTGAACTTTTTTTGTTTAAAAATGCAGAATCGAATGTATATCTAATAATCATTTTGATTGATTTAGATTACATGTATATCACATGTTTGTATTAGTGATTTCATTTTGGCACAACATGATTTCCACACTTCTTTATCCGTAGTCAATATCAGCTGTAGAAGTTCACCCAACCGAAAATGTCTACTAGCAGAGGAGCATTATATCTTAAATTATAAATTTAGATTGTTATTTTTAAATTCAGATACAGAACTCAGGGGTTTGGGGGGTCTTAAAATCAAGGGTCTGTGGCCCGTTTCATCAAAGACACGTAGCGCAAAGCGATTGTATACAGCATGCTTAAGTTTGGCCAAAATACGTCTACTCATTGGTAGGCATGAGTTCTTAACTATGAAGATTTTGGGGAGTGGAAATTGGGGAGGGGGTATACACCCAACCGGGGAGAGAGTTGTAATACTCTAAATTTCTTCATAAATGATTGCCTTATTTGGGATTCAATTTAATACTGTATCTTTAATTTTGACAATCCTGCATAAATACGCATTTAATTGTATAAAGTGGACCTTCAGATATCCGGACGCCAGATATCCGGATGCTAGAGTATCCGGACGATTTTCCATCGGAACGAAATTTTTAAATGTTATTCTGTCTTGTTTAACTTGTGATTCAGATATCCGGATGCTTCACATATCCGGACAAATTGAATGGGAACCAAAGCGTCCGGATAAACGGGGCTCCACTGTATTTTATTTATGATGAGGCATTGTATATCCACAACACCGTGTACTTTTATCATTCACTAGAAAGAAACCTATTAAAAACGTACTTTTTTGGAGGGGTACATTTTTCAACCAATCGTAAAACGAAGTGGGCCTCTTAAAAATATATACTTGTACATGTATATATCGTGCTCGAAAACTCCAAATCTAATTTACCTGTTTGCTTCACGTTTAGACGCATGAATCTATAGAGTGTGGTCAGGGAGGTTTAATTATTTAAGTACAAATCAAGAGTAAAGTAGGCGAGGAATGAAAATTACCTTGAACCCTGTTAAAGAGTTTAGTACGTTGGTAGGAAGAACCATACAATGTAGTTATAAAGTTTAGGAATTGAAAGGAAGGACACCCCAATAAGATTTTTAGATTTGGGAAAAAAAATTACAATTTTTAATTTTCCAAAAAGTTTCTCACATGGAAGTTTTGTTTACTGATGACTATGTCTCCCTCACCTTTGAAAAGAAAACTCAAGGAACTACTCTTACGTGCAGAAAAGGTTTTTAGCGTTCAAAAGAGGAAAAAAGAAGAGAAAGGGGGGGGGGGGGGGGGGTAATGGCCAACTTTTTTAAAGGCAAGGTACTTTCAATTCCATTTTTTTTTCACAATTCCTGGATATAACTATACTAGGGTCAACAAGTAGGGAGGGGGCAACTATCCCTTCAATGAACATTTCCTTTAATAGAGGTAGTATTGGGGGAAAAATAGCTGTGATTTTGTTGTTCATTAAAAAGTGACATACCTCTTGCCCCCCCCCTCCCTCACATCTAAAAGTGTCTGTGTGTGTGTGTGGGGGGGGGGGGATAATGCCCCCGCTGCCCCCTGTGACTACGCCTCTGGAGCAAATAGTATGGCATATAAGGTACATTGTACATGTAACATTATGGAAAAATCTGTAATTTTTCATGATGATGCATATTTTGTATTATTTTAATGATTCTTAATAATTTAGTTGACTAGTCCATTATGTATGCCGAGTTACATATACAATATTGTAACGAGTTCTCTCTCTATTCCAGTATCAAATCCAAGGGGTGAACCTGGGGATGGGGAAGGGAGAGAGTGTGAATGTGTGAAAAATACATTTACAAAAACATTTCTCTTCATAGACCTTTACTTTTAGAGTTTAATCAGATGGCATGTTACAAGTCGTTAATACCGTATTTTATAATAAGTAGATTTAAGATGCATGTTTTCTACAATTTATGTCTCCCAAAATTCATATGCTTTTTCATTTAAATTCAATTATATGTGGCCGTATGTTTATATTTTTTGCTCATGTGCAATGCAGCGGTGTCAAGTACAGTTGTTTGGCCACTTCCGAATAAGAAACCGATCCGGCTGAACTATAAATATACTAGACACTATTTCAAAATTTAAGTGTTTTGTCAAGGTCGTTTGATGACTTGTGGAATCAACTATTGTTTTATAAAAATTTATCCTGCCTTTAAAAAAAATTATTACGCATGTTACCATAGGTGTCATTTTTACCAGTTACGAATAAGCCGACGAGTTCCGGATAGCCCAGAAATTCTTATTCAATTCAACTTAAAAAAATATACGTCCCAGATGTTATCCATTAGCATGCCTAAGAAAAGTTAAATTGATTTCTTACCAATATCATTTGTATTTCCAAAGGTTGAAGAGAAACTAGAGGTACTGTGGGTACTGAGCTCATTTTAATGATACACCACACCTTCTTTATGATTAATTAAGACAAATTACAAGTTTTGCTCTGGTAGACCTGAAATTAGTGTCAGATCAAAATGTAAAATAAAAGTTCATTATGTCACAATGTAATCAAGAATCTGTGAAAGTATCATTAAACCTTATTCAGTGGTATAGGAGGAATTGCGGATTAGAGATGGATAAGCCTTTCAATTACAAAGAGTAGCGGTATCTATGTTTTTCTCAGGGAGCCCAAATTTTGTGCCTGGTCTAAAAATAAAATAGTTTTACCTTTGGCACTGTTAAACAAAGATTCCGTGAAAGACTCATTAAATTCTGTGAAGCTTCAATAAACTTCATTCAGTGGTAGAAGAGGGGTTGCGGATTAAAACTAGATAACCTAGAGCATATCAGACGGACGAACGTACAGTTAGACGCACGGACGGACATAAAGACGGGTGGATGGACAAACATTCCTTTACTATATACCCCTTTCCTCCCGTTTTACAAGCGGGGATATAATACATCAGGCTTACAATGAAGAAAACAACGGAGAGTGAATTTATAAAAGTGTTTAAAATGGGTATTCGGAACTGGTAAAAGAAGAAGACGCAAAATATTTCGATATCTTCCAGTGTTCTAAACATTTATTACTGACAAGTTTTTAGTATATGTTAGAGTACATATCAAACTTACTTTTGATGCCTGGAACGTGGTTTTATTTGAAAAAAATATAAATCTACAGAGATTTTTCTTCAGACTTGCGCGTCGCGGTGATTCACGTTTGATGCGCTGTAAAAGTATGTCGACTGTTTCGAGGACGATAATGAAACCAAACTGAGGGTAAATAATCAAAACTTCGCATAATTCAAACGCTAATAAATAAGCCTTCTTACCGTTAAAAAAATATATTTTTACACCGTTGAATTTATTAAGAATCAGTCCTTACATTACTAATTATTCGGAACTGGCAGAAATCCGGAACTGGTCAAACGACTGTACTTAGTCCTGAGACTGAAGATATTGTTTGTACGAAAACGCAATTTAAGCCCGACTAAATATTGGCGTAATCCGTGGACACACTGTTATAACGCACTATGAAAATTTAAGCACTTTGAAAAAATTCAAAGTGCGTTAAATTTGGGACCAAGCTAACTCACTTTAAAAAATAAATTTTCTTTTCAAAGTTCGTTTATATCGACCATGTTAACGCAATTGAGGTTATCTAACATTAGACAAATGAAATGAAGAATTGCCTACTTGGCGCAGACATGGAAAGTGGTCTAAAATTTAATGCTAACAGTCAGTGCATGGAATAAAAAACAGGTGATAATTGACTTATATTTCCATTTCTAATTTTTTTCTCTGTGATAACTCTTTGAAAGTTTTGGGAGTATATTCTTGATAATTCTGCCGACATGTAAATTAGGCAGGTCGATAGGTCAGCAGGTAAGGAGGCGTCATACGCATGCAAATCTCGTGAACATCTGTCTCTCTGTCTGACGCTAAAGGAAGCCAAATATGCATGTAAATCTCGTGCGGCTGCCTTTGTGTTTGACATCAGTGTGCGAGGACTATTGAAATTGGCATGGAATTCGTCGTGTAATTTAAATCGATTAGTCTATATTTTTAATTTTTATGTCTACAATTTTACTTCACAATTAAATGGAAATATATGGAATCACTGTTTAGTTTTTAGAGTATGCCAGGGACATCAACAATAGTGGGAAACATGGGATAGTTTTAGCATAACGGGCCGTTATGCAAATTATCCCATGTTTCCCACTATTGTTGATGCCCTGGCATACTCTCAAAACTAGACAGTGATTCCTTAAACATATTTTATCATAAATGGTAGTCATTAATGGATTATACCTTTAATTAAAGGTTTAAAGTTTTTATATAAAATTAAAGTTTACTATAGGTTGCTACTTCAACAGATTAGAGCCAAAAAATATTACATGTTATGCTGTTAAAAGAATGTTACCAGAAAAAGAGAAAGGGGGAGGATGGAGAGGCGTTGGTAAATATAAAATATTATAGTATAAGAAATATTTGTTTCTATACATAACGTCTACAAATCTTGATATTAAAAAATGCAAGATATTTTTGGGCGAAATCAGTATATTTTAATAAGAAAATAACTTGGGTTCCCTAAGGTTGAATGTATCCATTCTTGTAAATAAATACGGTCTACTTAAGATGTATAAACATTGCATTCGTCTCCTTAAGGTATATATTGCATATGTCTACCTAAGGTATATATATTGCAAATGTCTCCCTAATGTATATATAATGCATATGTGTCCTTAAGGTATATATATTGCAAATGTCTCCCTAATGTATATATATATTGCATATGTCTCCCTAAGGTATATATATTGCAAATGTCTCCCTAATGTATATATATTGCATATGTCTCCCTAAGGTATATATATTGCAAATGTCTCCCTAATGTATATATATTGCATATGTCTCCCTAAGGTATATATATTGCATATGTCCCCTTAAGGCATACAATATGGTTTTTAAATATTAGGGGGACACCAAATTATATATATTTTTAAAAACTAATGTTTTCTTAATTTTCATTGTGAAAAACTCAAAATTGTTCTTTGTTATATATAAATTTGCGCTTAAAACATCACAAAGTAAAAGATTAAAAAATATACAAAATGTCCCCTTAAGGCAGAATATTATGTCTGGTACCCCTTATGTAGAAAGCAGATATATATATATATATATTTATATATATATATATATAAACAAATATTTTTGCTCAAAACTTGTGTCCATGTGCATGTGTAGTTTATTCCTCCTTTTATGTCTTTTTCCTATCAATCATGCAACTTTTTCTCTTATGTGTATATTGTGTAACAATAATGCCCCCATGTGAAACCTTGATATATTCTATGGAATTTTTTTTTTTACTTCAAATGAATTTTGAATCTGAATGAGTGTTGTTCCATCTAATTAAGAAGGGTTAAAGATAAATTGACAGTTGCGCGTCTTCTGCTCAATTTTCTTTTTTTGTTTTAAAAACCCTCTAAAACCTGCCCCCTCCTTTCTTTTCTACGGGGGAATAAATAATAAATTTCATACAAAAAATTGTGTTCATTGTGTAAAAGATGTAAAAAAAAAAAAAAAACTATCGATAGTTGCGTGACGTTTTTACCTCATCCTCCATCTTAATAAATTAAATTCGATACAAATGAGGTATCCTGATCCAGAAACTGCAGCAGTGGCGGATCTATGATAATTGTACATGCAAGATTTTTTTTATGTCTTTTCTTAAAGATTTAACAAGACAATTATAAAAAACAAACTTACTTTGACAATATCGGATCCTCTTTCCTGATGTTAGGAAGTGTATCTGCCCCTTGGGTACCACCACTGTGTAGGTGGTGCGTCCGATCTCCGCAAATATGCCAGAGCGGGTCACCTCACAAAAGGACACGCAGAAACACGGATCACCCCGAAGATTTTCCCGACAATCGTAGCCCCAGAGTGATTCCTTGCAACACCGATTTGTGTTGACACTTTTGGACTGATAGCCCAATCGCTGAAAAAAGCAGCATAGTAATCATCGTCTTTTAAGGAGCAACGTTTTAATAATGTGACAAAAAATGCAGCACTGATATTTTTTTTCACTTATACTTATGTACCCTTATTGTGACCTGTAATTTACTAATGTCAACCCGTTTGGTTAATCGACATCAAAGGTAATGGATGTATCCACCGGTCTTATAATTGAAAACACCACTTTGTCTTTTGAGGATTTTAATTGCGTTGACCCAAGGTCAATATGATTCTTTTTAACAAAATTGAATCCGCTGAGAATCGGAGGTATGATAAATGGGAGAATAAGAAAAATCTGATTGCATCGTAAAACCTTGCAATGTATCATGTTTTGAAAGTTTCATTACATTCGGAGCATGTCTTTGCTCCTGTGGCGTCGCAACTTGCCCTAAAGATGAAGATGATTGTGAAAATGATGGAGGAGGAGGAGGACGATATCACGATAACATGAGGAGAGAAATGTAAGCGATGCAGGGCCCACTGAGGATACTAAGGAAGAAGAAAACGAAGAAGGAACAGAGGAGGATAAAACTATCACCCTCTTTCTTCTCAACTCTCTTGGACTCATTCTTAGACTCTGATTTCTCTTTCAAGCTCTTTCCAACAGCTTTTGATATCGCATCTGCTGCCTTGCCTCCCAAAACAGACAAACACAAACTTGAATTACGTTGCCCATTTTTAAGTACTAAAATGTAATAAGCATTGAGTCCTCAACCAAAATTGTGAAATTCATGGCCCCAGGGTCATGGGTTCTAGTGCTAGGTTGGAGCTCTATTGATTATATTGTGAAAATGCATTAATTCTTTGAAAATCTTCTCTGCTCCTGGATATTGAACAAACTACGTAAGTACATTGTAATGATGAGCAAGGGTGCCTCTTTCAGATTTGTGAATTTTATGGCCCCAAGGTTAGGGGTTCTGGTGTTAGGGTGGGGCCCTCTTGATTATATAATGAAAATGCATAATTCTTTGAAAATTTTCTCTGTTCCTGTGTATTAAATAGACTAACTAGGTACAGAAGTTGTTACATGATCCTCAGGTGACCTATAAGGCCCGTGGACATCTTGTTTAAACCTGAATAGTCTGCCTTATCTTTATACTCTCTCTCTACCATATCTGCCTGACGCAAAGATTCTGCCAACTTTGATGCAACCACTCCAGAATCTACAAGTGTTGACATTCTACAATAATACTCTGCGCTTGACTTTCAAAACCATCCCACGTGATTCATAACTTGCTTTACATTCTCCACTGAACCTGACAATGCCATAGTAATAGCACATCCTGATCGAAAAGTATGAGGCCTTTCCCCTTCATAAATTCCTAATGTTGACAAATAATATCTCAACCTCTCATACACCACTGAGTAACTGACATTCTTATCCAAAAGTCTGCAACTGTTCTGAACAAGATTCCCTTGGAAAATCAACATTATACGACTTTGCAAACCTAACAAAATCTAGTAAACCCTTCCCTGGACAAACTACAAGATCAGTAGATTGCTTTTACTTTTATCACCTCTAAGAGTCCTACCAAATCTATGTTTGAACACTTACCTTGACCCATCAGTTACACACTTAACCTATTGTGCAACAGCCAAGAAAAGATTACTAGCTCTATCACCAGTCTAAAACTGAAGTTTTAACCAAGCCTGGTCTCTAAACAAAAGAAGATCATCACGTTTCAATTCCCTATCAAGAAACAATGATATTGCCCTAACCTTCGACAAAACTACATCCCAATATCTTCCAAAACCCTTCTCATCAAATATTTGAATCAACTGCTGAATCATGCACTCTATTGTTCCAGAGGCTAGCTCTCTCTGAAAAAAAAAACGTACATGTATATGGAATATTCCTTTTAATATTAAGACTTCTTAACATTAATTCAAATTTAAGCATTTGTAAAATTGCTCAAAAAACATCTTTATTTTAGTAATAAATAGAGATCGTTTTAATCGCTAGTCCAGAGCTATGAACGTTTAGTCCTATGCCCCGCATATCAACATCAAGTTAAATACTTAAACAAAATTATGAATAAATTAACGTAGTAAATTGTAATAATATATACCTATTAAAAAATATCCGCATCAAGTTTCAAGTTTTTGTTAGGGTCTTAAATTCAATTTTATATTTTGTTTACAAAATATAATTATTTGTTGTCAAGTACAAGTTATCAGCTTCTATCCTGTAAAAGATATAGATATTTTGAAACAGATACATGTGTACATGAATTTACATTTATATATAAAATTAAGAATGCTAAAATTACTACATTTATTTGATTTTCCTTTTAAAATTTAAATTGTATTTTTTATGTGATTCAAGTAGATAAATGATAATGTTAAGTCATAAACCTTGAAGTAAACCCTCTTTTACAATCTGAGATAATGGATTGTGTTATTTGAGGGAACGAATTGATAATATGTGAGAACGAATTGGCAATATGTCATTACAGATTGTCAATCCGAGAGAACGGATTATATAAATCGAGAACTCAGTTCACTTTTATATATTTTAAAAAAAAATGTCCCTTCATAGCTTTCATAGATTGCATACCTGCATGACTGCACGAGTTGTAGAAAAGGAGACAATTGACCATTATTTTGGCAACTTTGATTTTACTTTGAACTTGCAAGTGATTGTCAAAAGCATCAAAGTTCAAAAGCAACACAAATTGGCTGAATAATACGAAATACACACACTGAAACATGATCTAGTACATGTGTACAACTTTACATTACTGATTTAGTTTTCTTTTGAACGTGGACTAATGCGTTAATCCATCAGTCAATATACACGTATTCTCACCTGCTAATACCAAAGGCAAGTCCATATTTGATTCATTATTGTGATGATCTTCATCGTGAAATAATCATGAAAATTGACGTTCAGAATTCGGATCACCATCATGTTGTTTGTTTACCTGCTACCACAGCGGAAACACGTGGTTGTTTCAATTCGTGTAAACTCATGTAGTGATGATTCGTATTTATTTATAAATGCGAGTTTTTGTATTGTAAAATTTCGTGCCAATATATATCTAATTAAATAGCATATTAAGAATACATTATAACAAGACACAGCAATATTAAAAAGCTGATTTTTTATAGTAAAGATCGACGTTTAGGGAATCTGCAATTTTTATCAACATTGTATATTACTATATGCATGGAATATACATCATTACATGTAGATGAATGAATTAACATTTCATTTCACGAAAGGCGGAACGATAGTATATATTATATATCAATTTTTTTTAAAATCTTTTTTTGTATTATGCATTTATTTCAGTAAATATATATATATTTAAAGGGTCAAAAAAAAGTTTAATAAAAGAATTTGTTGTTTCGAGTAAGACGCAACAATAGCGACCTTGACGTTAAACATATATATAAATATTGACCGATTTTTCCATAAAAATTATGCCAAGGTCACAAATTCAAACTATCGTAATTAAGCAAATACTTAGCGCAAGAAGACTTGTAAGGGCTTGTTGGAAAGGAAATTTTCTCTACGTTTACCAGCTTTATTTTGTTTTCCCTATTTCAGCATAGAAATAAACGTAAAACTGAGCTTTGTTTAAACATTACGAATAAAATCAAGAAAAAAAAATTATGTGGAAGAAAATTCTTGTTTTTAAAAAATACTTTAAAGTAATAACAATAATTTTTATATATTGTAAAAGCAGAGAAAATATTTTTTATGAATATATCATACTTTCTCAATAAAATTAATCAGGGAAAAAAAATGTCAGTGGTCGGGAAAATTGGCAATTGTTTTGGGAAATTGCGCCACTTTTTTAAAAGTCATGTTTGTCTTCAAAACGTAAAATCTATTAAATACCGACATTAAAACAAAAACTTTTAATATAATTTAAAAGTAGAGAAAATTTCCAAAAAGATGATAAATAGTTTATATACCTTTATGCTAACATAAAAGAGATACGGAGATCTTATTTTCGCGACGTCGTGTTTTAACGCGCCACCGGTTAATTTGACCGAGACGGAAAAGAAGGGGTTAACAATGTCTATTTCAGAGTACACCATGTTTTTAATAGGGACGGAATTTTTGTCCTCTTTGTTGTAGATGTTTCCCGCGTTTTAACTCTGGTGTCCATCAGCTGTCTTTTAGGTAACTGTTCAGCTGGATTTCGTGTCGATCTAATGTTCATTTTGAATTCCATGAGATAACGATCAAATATCTCTTAAAATTCCCTAGTTCTGTCATTAAATCGTGTCTTGGCCAGACCAGCAGCAGAGGAAGATTTACCAATTGAATTTATGGTGTCCACTTGGATGTCGTTAAGCTGGTGGTTGGAATGATTTATTTTGTCGTCCCGGAACTCAATTGTCGATTTTAACGCTCAGTCATACGAGTGCCTCATTAAATTCTGTCAGTTTTTTTTTTACCCTTTTCCGCGAAGTTCATGATCAGTATTATTTTATATTTGTCAGGCGAACGATGATTAGAGAAGTTATATATAGTTTTATCCAGATTCTTAAATATTTAGAAAAGCAGACAAATATTTTTAGACCTAAATTTGCTCTAGAAAATAATGAACCCTTAAAGGCGAGTTTTGGTCAATAGATATTTATATCGAGGCTTGTTTTATACTGTGAAATTTAAATGCATTGTGTATATTTTTAACAAAACCTTGTAACCGACAATTAGATCTCTCCTTCAAAATCCTGATTACTTTCTAGAGTAGGGAATGCCACAGATGTCTTTAAGTAAATTAATTACCATTCTGAACTTTAGAAAAAGCAATCATCAACACTTTGATACGCTTAAAAAATGTTCTGAAGGGGGTATTGATTTCCTTTGTAAAACTAAATTGTCGGAACTTTATCAGGATTTAAAATATATTTTCTTATGTTTCACGTGCCCAAGGGTTTTATTGGCTAAATTTCGGTATCACCGAATTATAAATTATCACGTTTATTGAATTAACAATACCCGGACAACAATAAGGAAATATGAACGTCAACAAGGTCCTTTTTTCAGAGCATACTCAAACTTATCATGTATGTGCATATCTATATTTTCCTGGCATTGATCTTGAACATTGCTTAAGAGAATTTATCCGAGGGTGAACCTGTATCCCCACACCTCTTGCAGCAGATCCGGTGGTCGTACAGCGCCCTCTGGTGTTACCGTCACTGCATGAGAGTATTCGATGTGCCTTTCTTGGTGAGTTTCGATGAGGGAGACCAGGCGTGTTATTGTTGTAGTATAGCAACGATAGTGAGATAACGGGGACCGGACTAGCTGCAGACATTTAGGAAGGGTGATGTAATATTTGGGCAGTTTGTTTGTTTGTTTTTTTTAGCTCTTCTGGTCAGAGACCAGAAGAGCTTATGCGATAGTAATGCGTCCGCCGTCCGTCTGTCTGTCTGTAAACATTTTTTTTTTCAAAATGCTACTACTCCTACAGTTTTAGTCTGATTTCAATATAACTTGGCACACAAGTAGACTACATTAAGATACATAATTCTGTATATCGGTTTTTGATTTCGATTAACGGTGTTCCGTGGTTACTAAAAATAGAAATGTCTGTGAAATTCTTTTAAAATGCTACTCCAATTACAGTTTTTGTCTGATTATATTACTGTAGATCACTTAATTTTCGCGACACCTTATTTTCGCGAGATAGCCATTGACTATTTATTAGCGAGACAAAATTTTCACGAATTGTGGTCATTGCTCTTTATAATCTTAAGGAATTCTATTATACGCGAGAATGAAATTTTCGCGAGCATACCGTCTCGCGTAATTTCGCGAAAATAAAGTTCTCGTGAATAAAGTGATTTACAGTATAATGTGGCATGCAAGCAGACTACACTAACAACTTAAAGAGACCTAATAAAGGATCATTATTATATTTATTGTTGTTGTAAAGTTGGAATTCCCAACTGCTAAAGCACTTTTCTCTCCCGTTTCTTTAAGTACAAACCAGTAGAGCTTCAGTCTCGACAGAGACTTCTTTTTTTTTTTAAATACGTGAAAAAAAAATTCCTGCATTTGATTTATCCGTACATGTGTATAGTATATCCAGACCGTGTTTAAAAGTATTCAACCGGTACTTTAAGAAATAAAGAAAGAACTATATGCGGTATTAACCAACATTTGCCCCCCAAAATCAAACTTTGATGGAGTAATATTTAATTAAGTCCTTAAACAGGGGAGTATATGCTGACTTCAAAGCACTGAATAATTTCAGAAGTAATGACGACATATGTACGTAATGACGTCACAAATATGACGTAAATTTCAGTTTTTTATGAATTTTGCAGAAAAATGTACATATTTCGTCGATATTTTAAATAAAAGTCACCGAGCGCATGTGTGTTCAGGATAAATATTTTGATATAATGTGTAGAATGATAATATCAATGAAATTTGTCAATATTGTTCCTGAACACACATGCGCTCTATAAATTTTAAAGCTTAAATTGTTGAAATTTTGTCCATTTTGTCCTCTTTCTGAAAAAGGATATAAAATCGGACTAGTTTGTGACGTCATAAAAGCAGAAATTGTGAATACACTGCTCTGGAACTATAATATTTTCTGTTAACTTATATTTCTCGTACAATTTATTGAATTCAGCACATTTCAGGAAGTTTTCAAAATTTGACTTTTGTGGGGGCAAACATATGCAATATACCGCATATAGTTCTTTTAAGTTTTTCAATTATTTGAAGCATCATGGTTAGCGTTATGAAGGAACGGCTCTGAAAAAGAACTTGAAGGCTTTTATATTGTATTCTTGACGCTTATTTGCCAAAGCATATTTGATTGTGCATTCGTAATTGATAGAAAATTCAGGAATTCCATCCGCTGTGAGTCTCCTTTCTCCTACAGTATCAGTGAAAATTGAAAAGTTCCATTTGTAATTCACCGAAAGGATAGTCAAAAAAATCAAAGAAAGCATTAAACATCCATTCATCAAACAGTTAGGATGGTGTAAAACCTTTCGGGATCACTTTTTGCTCAGAAAAAGAATCATTTTTTTTTCTTTAGAATTATTTATAATATTAGATCATCTTTAGGAAATAAATCACTAGAAATAAGAATAATTTTAGTAAGCCAAGGTTCAGTTTCGTTATACCAATTATTAAATGAGATGCATTGTTAAACA
>NW_026924712.1:0-24568 GCF_032062105.1 Saccostrea cuccullata
ACAGCCAAATTACATACAACCCTTTAATAAAATCTTTGTCGCATTGTATTAAAGGGGGGCGGGTCCGGGGGGATAAGTGGGAGGGTTGTTGAACATATCTGGCTCGTTGTTTCCCTGCCCAGCCAGCATTTAAGTTGGTGGGCACATTGTTGGGTAGACAGGTTGTCTACAAAGTATCCAACTATGGCAATGTTTAATGAAAGTAAAGTAAAAAGTCAAGTGACAAGTTTTTCGATTGGGGTCGTAGCCAAGTCTGCAGGCCTGGGGCCCCCTCCACCTCTTGTAACAGGAGGGGAGGCTTAGTACTGGAGTACTTGGGTGTTAAAGTACTGATGACCAGTAGCAATCACCGGAAGCAGGGTATACAGATGTGCTCGCAACTCTCCCGGGCCCAAATGTCTAGTACATAAATTTGGGATCCCAGGCACCTGTGACCAACACAGGGCCACTGGTTTTGCCCGGTACTCTTTAGTCGGTATGCCAGCTGTCCTTCCTGGACCCTAATTCTTATTGTACATTTATGCAATGCGGCCATTTAACGCCAACTCTCCCTCTTTGTCCATCACAGTTATGAACTACAAAAAATTGTACATGCTTTTCCAAGTCTTAAATAAATTTAAAGAAAACCATACAGTTGTTGTCTATTGCAAAGTTAACATCAAGGAAAGGGCATAGTCCCCCTATGAGCACAAAGAATCAAGTAGCAATGCATGTCAGGACCCGCAGGGCAGTGATCGCCTGACTGTTCAATTAATGAATACTAATTACAAAGTATAGAAATAAACGAACAAAAAAAATATCGATATATCTGTAATCTGAAAGACTCTTAGTTTTGTAACAATTATTTCACCAACACTAAGATGTTACCATGGGACAGTAACATTTTTTTTAGTCTTAAGGCATGGGACGGATGTTTTTTTTCAAATAAAAGGCCATGGGACACATACTTTTTTAAAATGAGAATTTTGTTTTGTACTGGTCCCATCATTGTGATAAATTTTGCCTGGTCCCTAACTTAGTTACAGTCTGATACCCGCCTTTTTGTTCTAAAGTGTCATCTGTTTGTTAACCTTTGCTTGTAATGCTTACTGATCTTGTTTTATATGTACTGTGCCGTTACACGGCTTATATGAATATATATTTGTAAACTGTTATGTGTTTTTTCGGTTTTTGTCCATATGAAATGGTTTAGTCTACCGTTTATATCCGAATACTACTCGTGTTACTATTTAGTTTTTCTCGTGGCTCTTCTGCCGCACTGCCTTTTTTCTATCATGTTTAAAGATTTGAGAACCACAACAGACATTTATCGTTTTATCATCTTGACGTCATCTGAATAAAATCTGAAATGATGATTTAGGCGTCATATGTACGGCCTACTTTGTGCCAGCTTTATGCTTACCTTTTCTTGTGATGTTTTGTTTGACGTGTGTTATAGGTACTTTTTTCTCCTCTTTTTTCGGGGATCAGACATTATCATAATTTACGTAACTTACAATCAACGCTTGTGGGTCTAATCCCCATCTTGCGTTAAATTGTTTACAATTATACCGTCATTTAAAGATCTCTATGAAATGTATTATTTGATTTATACAACCAAGAAAAAAGCTGCAGTGAGCTTGCCTAGCATTTGAAGACATACCCGTAAATATATTAAGGTCAGCATGCAAGATAATTAAGGAGATAAAACCAACTCAAATATCTCTCATTTTGATAAATTGGTTATTTTCTTGCATATTGGCATAATAATCTTGCATGTTGACATAAATAATTTGCATGTCTACACAATTATCTTGCATGTTGACATATGTGAATATATAAACCAGTCACATATGAAAATAATTCTGATCACAGGAGTCTGAAGTTTAAATCGTACCCCCCCCCACACCAATACTCCACCCTCGACTTAAAAAAACACCAGGATTACTTTAACGTAATTTTTTTTGGTTGGGGGATGAACAAATAGGTCTTGGTTTGACCAAGACTTTTGTGACTAATTTGTTTGTGCTATTTATTCAAGTTAAAAAAATCTGACTGCTTGACAACATGGGCCGTGCATGGCACTTTTTACACCTTGACAGCTCATCCTCGATTCTAAACCACAAAATCGAAAGTTACGATAAAAACCTCAGACTCCTGTGTTCTGATGCATTTTGCTTGTATGATGTCAGATAACGACGCAAGTACATTAACATATACTCAAATATTTGCACCTATCTTCATACGTATTGAAGATAGGTACAATTGAATTAAAGATATGTACAGTTGAATTCATGATAGGTTCAATTGATTTGAAGATAGGCGTAAATAATTATACCTATCTCTAAATAATTATACCTAGGTACATATGAATTAAACCTATCTTTAAGAGAGTTACATCTATCTTTAATTCAATTGAAGATAGGTTCAATTGAATTATACCTATCTATAATTCATTTGAAAATAGGTATAATTAATTTTATGATGGGTACAATTGATTTGAAGATAGGTTCAACTAGTACATATCTAAAAATAGATAGGTACAATTTAATTATACCAAGGTGCAATTCGTTTTGTGTTATAAAAAAAATGAACGCTGCCTTGGAGATAATATTGAACATGAAGGAAAACGAACAGAGCCTACAGAGTGGCGATAACGAGGATAAAGAAGAAATACAGTTAAATTCAAAATGTACAAAAAGCATCATATACCAGTACTTATTAAAATACACATGTATATAGGTAAGGTTGGTATATCTTGTATGGCAGCCAGATGAAGATTCCGATAAACTTTTGCACCAGCTCTGGCGTACCGGAAATGACGTATGATCAAGGGAGTAATTATCAGACAAATATCTTATTAATTAAAGATAGATTAAATTCAATTGTACCTATCTTTAAATCTGTATACCTACATGTATCTTCAATTCATTGCATTTGTATTAAAGATATGTATAATTGAATTGTACCTTTCTCTAATTCATTTGAAGATAGGTACAATTTATTTGAAGATAGGTACAATTGAATTGAAGATAGGTAAAATTGAATTGAAGATAGGTACAAATATTTGAATATATGTTAATATGGTGTTCCATACTTAAGTAAAATTAAACATAATAAAAAAATCATTTTAAAAATGTTTTGCAAAGAAAAGAGTGTACGATCAAATGTCTGAACATGTTTTGCTATATTTCATGTAAAAGGAACGACACCTACTAAACAAATGATGGAATTCTGAACCAGGGAACTTTGGAGATACTTAGATTTTGCTATAGGCACAGAGGAAGATGTTAAATTGCGAAGAGAAATAAGCAGAGTCTATGTAGAGGTGAAGAATGTTAGTCAGATAAGTGATGAATTTATTTCTGGAAGTTCCGCTGAAGGATTTAAATTTCAATGGAGTGATCTTGATATAATGTGGTCCTCCACAAAAGGAACTGTTGTCTTGGAATTAGAAGGGCTGACATACTCTAGATATATTACATTCATTGCAAGTGACATTGGTTGCAAACCAAGCTTCTGTAAACTTGCGCATTATCCAAAAAAGTGTGACAAAGTGTCTGATGATGATTGTTTTTCCAGGATTAGGTTTTTGGAAATGTGTCATAAATACAGCTTCAATAAATGCACCGATATCACAAGTCACGGACCATGTATTACATCATACATACAAAAGGAATACGATGTTTGTTATTGCTTTCCTATACACCCAATTTCTTCAAATAAGATTTTGAGGAATTTTTCAACAAAATTTTGGAATAATTTAAAGTCACGTCTGTTAGAGAAACGTGTTACCTTGATGCATGTTGTTCCAAAAGGTCCCACAAAAGGCGATGTGAAAGGTATCCAGTGGCTAAAATCATTCTGCCTTCATCACAGCCTTCATCTTAGAACGGAATTTTCTGGCATCTGGAGGACTATACTTAGCGACACTGTGGTATTGCCAGGGAAAATATAACTCTGCAATAGAAGTGCTCTGCCATGTTCTCACCAAATTAACAGATAGCCCAACTTTGGGTTTTATTTATAATAGTTTATTATTGTCAGATATTGGCAAACCTGGATGTAATTTTACGCATCTAATAGAAAAATACTGCTCATGGTTTATGTCCTTACCTAGACATAGCTGTTTTTATCCCGAAGATCTTAAGAGTGATGTCCGTGCTTGTCCGATGACTGACTTCGTAATGTATGACAAATCATACGCTTTATTTTTGATGTTTCTTTGTTATCTGGAGATGGGACAAAGCAGGAATTGTGAAAATACACTTTGCAAACTGCTTGACTCTTACAAAGAAAGTCGTTTTGGTTTATTGTATTCTGAAGCTCTTGAAAATTTTGAAAAACTTGCACTGATAGCAGAAAGATAATTAAAAAAAAACTCAACGGAACACAACGAAACCAATGTGAAACAAAAAAAGAAATGATAAAAAGAAATCCTGTGATTGTTACATTTGTTGCTTTTCTGTAGACTCAACGAATGATCATCAAACCTATATTTAAGCGAAGGGTGTAATTCGTCAACAATACTAACCTAGGGAATTCCTGATTTTGTATTAAAAAAAAAACATTTTGCTGGTGGAAAAAAATTGTAATACATGTAATTATAAATAAAATGTATTGTGTATCACTTTAAATGCAAATATCATAATGTTTGTTACACTTTAAACCATTTTGAAAACAGTTTAGAATTCACAAGGATAATAATTATAGACATTTCTGTACAACCAGCATTGCCAAGAAATTATATAAAAAAACCTCATAATATGAATGGAACGTTTTGCCACACCTTAGTAAAGATAGGCTATCAACTTAATGTATTTGATAAAATACTTTAAGTTTGTTAATTTTAATTAGTTAAGAAAAACAGGAATAAATGTAAGAAAATTAAATGTAATAATAGTCTATAATTTAAGAAATAAAAAACAATGCTAAAAATTCTCTTGGAAATGAACTTATTTGGTCATATATTCAAATCCTGTAAATCCCGAAGGACTTCTCAGTTGATTTGATCACGTACCATTTAAGTTCATTTACCAGTAAAGTCTTTCTTTTTTTAACAGTTTCGTTTTATCACTCATTTCTACATTTGAGACGAATAAATGCCAATTTAATTAAGAAATAAGGTATCATTTTTAAACATCTATCGGGATATAAATACGGGTTGGTCACGAGATTAAATTCCATAAAGCCCGAAGGGCTTTATGATGAATTTAATCTCGTACCAATCCGTATCCGTATTTATAGCCCGATAGATGTTTTAAAATGATACCTTATTACTTATATTTACATTTGTGACTTATTCATACTTTATATTTACCTGATTGTGACTTTAAGCGTGTGAAATGCGTTATTTTTCAAACTCAACGGCAAGTATGTAATCCACTGAACGCGCGTCGACCCTTTATGACGTCACTGAGAAATTACGTCAAACGATTATCCATACGCACATCTATGACCTCTTGACCCCGTACCTGTATTTATACAGTTATAGATACACATTCCTTTTGGTAGTGTTATATAAAGGAAAACATTTGCAAATGTAAATATTTGCATTTATTACACAAATTGGCCGCCGTATTGTTATGTTGTGATGCGCAATTACCAAGAAGTTCATTAGTCTTGAAAGTTGTCCCGCTCAAAAATTTCAGTATTTACTACAATGTCGTTCAGCAGTCCAGTTCATATTTTCCTTGTTTATAAAGTAAGATCAATGATCCCTACTGAGAATAATCTTCCTATTTTATGGGTTCTGAATATTTGAAGTCAAATTTTTAGTTAACATAATTTCAAAGAAATTTAGGTTTTAAAAAGGTTGGTGCAATTTTAGCTATTTATAAATGTAGTATTAAAAACATTCTTCACACCAAAGGAAAATCTGTTGACCATTTTTTGAATGAAAAATACCTAATACATGTATGTGTCAGTTATTTTATTTCGTTTAGCGTTTTTAACTCAATATTTCCGAAACCTTACAGAAAAAATATATGTAAACAAGATCTGAGTGATTCGGTCGCGCTATGACCTATGACCCCCCAAATACTATAGTAAGTTCATAAAGAAATTTTTACATTTGCAAATATCTCTTTGATCAATTAAAGAGAAATTTTGTTTATATCTGCATCAAAATTATTTGGGGGTAAGAGGTCATAGCGTGACCGAATAACAAAGCGAGATATTCTGTATACATATTTCTGTAACGTGCAAATTGTTTTGAAATATTTTTAAAGTTTATAACGATGAAAAAGATAAAATGATTAAAATATTGATATTTTTTAATTAAAAAAGATGTACAATTAATCTTCTCTTGCTGTGCATAATAATGTTTTAAATACTATGATTAGCCTAAAACGGCACATACTTTTTTAACCCGAAATTCTTTTGGAGTTATGTAAACTAAAACAGGCGATACCACCGCTTTTGACTTCAAATATATTAAGAACTCATGAAACAGTAAGATTATTCTCAGCAACAATCATTTTTCTTTCACTATTAACAGAGATTTCCTGAAATGGACTGCTAAACATTCAATGTAAACATTCAAATGTTGGAGCGATGTTAACTTTCAAGACCAAACAATACCCTAGGTTCCTGTAAACCAAGTATTATTCGTGTCATCTTTTATTTGCGATTTGTCAGTTTAAAACCAATCCGCGACAATTAATTTCCCCGACCGAGGAAACATTCTCTACAAATCCTTAGCAAAATGAATGGTTCGCGGCGATTAATATTCGCGAGTTGAAAGAGGTCGAGGAGCTCGCGGATATTTCTCGCACGCGAATAAAAATTGGTTTACAGTATTACTCGTCACAACATAACAAGGCGGCCCATCCATGTCATAAATGCAGTATTACTGGGTATCTAATGTCTCAAAAGTAAATATAAGTAAAAAAAAACAAAAATGTTAAAAAGTTCACTGGGAAATAAAGAACAAGGTTCACTTTTGCCTTATTTGGCCCTGTGAACTTCTGAAAAACTGAAATAGCATAGTTTTAGTTAACAATGCATTAGATATCACTGAGATCTTTGGTGATTGCATATCTAATAAAAATGACGTCATTTTCTTGCTAGTCAATGCATTATGACGTCACAAAATGCGTCAATTTCCTCATATTCTGAAAAAGTCTACAAAAACGGCCAATTTTTAAAGCTATATTTTGATATTTAACATAGAGCGCAACCTCTGATCTAAAATATGCAACTAGTAAATGATAGAACTTTTTCTGAGGATTAATGGACATGTTTTATTTTTTAGATTAGAGAGTGCGCTCATATTATTTTTCTTCACTGAAAGTACTCAATTGTACCTGTTTACACAAAAATTCAAGAACATTGCAATTTCAAAAAGCCAGTTCTCCTAGACCTGGACTTTTAGAAGTTTTTTTAATAGGATATGAAAGCACCAAGTCTCTATTTTAAATTAATACTTCAAATAGAAAATCAAGTGTTGATCAATAAATTGGTATATCTACAGGGCCATTTCATGCATAAAGTAAACCGACTTCTTTCAGTAATGCTTGATCAAATCTACTGAGAAGCCCTTCGGGCTTCATTAGATTTGATCACACGACCAACTAAGTTCATTTTTCAGAGAATATTTTAGCATTGTTTATTTCTTAATTGATCATACTTTCTGTTTTATAGTTTCATCTAAGAAAAATATTTGCAAATGTAAATAATTGATTATGAGAAATATTTGCCCATCAAATCGAACTTTTTCAGAGAAACAATATAATTATGTTCTATTTATGTTCAGGGGGATATCTGCAGACTTCAAAGTACTGAATATTTTCATAAGGAATGACGTCATATGTTTGAAATGACGTCAGGAAAATTACGTTAATTTAAAATTTTCATGGTTACTATACAAATAGGTATATATTATCCCAATATTTTAAGTTAAAGTCACCGAGCGCAGGTCTGCTCAAGCTTAGTATTTAGAAATAATGTGTAGAAAAATAATAACAATGAAATATATAAATATTGTTCTTGATCAGGCCTGCGTTTTATAAAATTTATAGCAAAAATTGAGCAAATTTTGTCCAGTGTTTCCTCTTTCTGAAAAATTATATAAAATTCGTCTAGTTCGTTCCGTCGTAAAAAAAAATTGTCAATAACCTACTTTGGAACTAAAAATATTTTGTCAATTGATATTACTCAAACAATTGATATAATTCAGCACATCACAAGAAATTTTCAGATTATCACTTTTTTGGGGGGTTGGGGGTTGGGGGGGTATGCAATATACCGCTTGTAGTTCATTATATTTATATCCAACATCCCAGTGTAGAGTTGCTTTAGGTCTGGTTAAGTCGTTGCCCATACGGGCTGGTGAAAGAACCGGATATTGGGTCAAAATAGTTTTATTTGTTGTTTCTTTAATATTCTTACGAGAATATTTACTCATCTTGGGACGCCACCACTTCCCATAAGAAACCGCAAATCAAATCTATACTCGGCCTTCAAAGCAATTAAATTTTCCTTCCAACATCAATTGCGACACAGGACCTTGGTTTATACGGTCTCATACGAAGGACCGGTCATTAGCTACGGGGTCAAAATCTAGGTAGGAAAAACATATTTTTCTTACGCTTTTTTATTTACATTATATCGATTGTCTTTTATTTTATTAATTTGAATATATGACGACTTGAATTCTTTTATTTATTTGTTACTGCCATATTTTTTTCCTTACTTGTACCAGTAGAAGTTCGGTTTTTATACCCTCACTCTGAAGGAGAGAGGGGTCAGTGGAGCCCATTTATTCAGACATTTTGGTTCCTAGTCAATTTGTCCGGATATGTCAAGCGTCCGGATATGTGGATTACCAGATAATCAAGACAAAATAACATTAAAAAATTCCGTTCCGATGCAAAATCGTCCGGATATTAAGGCGTCCGGATTTCTGAAGATCCACAGTATACTGTAATACCCTAGTGGGTCCGCCCATCTGTCTAGCTATCCGTCCTTCTGTTCGTAACAAATTTTCGTCGCAGTTTTCTCAGCAACTTATCATTGCAGATGCTTGGAATTTTAACACAATCTTCTCTGAGGTATGCAGTATGGTGAGATTTATTTTTTGTTGAAATATGATGTCAACTTCCTGTTTGTTTGTGCGTCTGTCTGTTTCATAAAACATTTTTGTCGCAGTTTTCTCATCAACTACTCATCGCAGATGCTTGGAATTTTAGTACATTCTCTATTAAGGAGGTTCGATCCAACGTTTTTGATGGATTTTGGTCATGTCCATTATTTATAAAATTCTGCATCATTTTTAAGTTCTATCATTAAATATGAACTCTACAATGCAAATTAAACAATATTCAATGACAAAACCGCGCTTAAATTTCTTTTAAGTAGAATTAAGCTAGGGAATATATTTTGTGGCGGAATGTTTTTTAAACGAAAATGATCAGTTTTTCCCCTTTTGAACTACAAGAGTACTTTTAATTTTGGATTCCTATTGTTTCATGGTGGTTGCACACAAAGCTTTTTTTTGGCAGTGAAATGTGTTATGCTGTTTCTGATATATCTATTAAATTATTTCTTATGATATTTTTCAACAAAGTGTGACAAATATAGTAAATATATTCTGAAAACCCGGGAAAAAACTTTTAACGTAATTTTAACGTAAAATTGACACTTTTTTAGTATTATCTGAAAATTTACATCATATACCCCCACTTTTGATGTTCTTTTCTGAATATTCAAGATACTTTTGACCTATTTGCTTAAATTATCAGAAAAAGTTTAAGATTTTAAAATAATTTTCTCGCTTATTAAATTTTCAATGCCGGAAAAAATCATGTTTTATTAGTGCAGAAAGGTCAAATAATTGATTATGAGAAGCAATTTAAAACTTTTTCTTAGTCACAATTTAAAGTGTCTTTTCTAAAACAAACTAAGAGTTCATTTTGTTTCATGCTTTAATTGGATAAAAATATTAGAAGAAAACGTCAAAAATTTAATTTTTATGAGCCATTCTCTGTAATGATCTAAAATTTTATATAGGAGCTGTGGCATGCATGGTCTCAGAATTTCTCCAAACTCTATATGATAAAAGTCATTGATACCCTAAACTGAAATAAAGGGAAAATTGGTTGCTATGTTTTATATTTACCATGGCAACATGTCTTAAAGTTCGAAAAAGGGCATTTTAACGTGTTTAGAGCCCCATAGTTATCATTTGCGGCAAAGCAAACATTTGGCAATGATTGTTTCAAAAAGTTGAAGGTCGGATGTCTCAAATGCATGATAAACATGTTTGGTAAATCAACTATTACATACGTTACTATCGTAAAAAAGTATTCAAAAGTAAAAAAAAATATTCATTGAATTTTATAAAGTCATACACGTAAAAATAAAAAGCAATTATAGGATGAAATATGACCAACTTATAGAAAAAAGAGGTCTTGAAACATATACCAAGCACAAAATATGCTATTTCATTTTGGTTGGCAATGGTTGCAAAGGTTTTTATACCACAGAGAACCTTTAAAGTAACACTATGTATGTTTAAATCTGATCCTATCTTTTAAAAAAGCACATTTCCTCATAACTAATGATCAATTTTATAAGATGCTGGTGTGCTCCAAGTTTTTCCATTTGAAAAAATTCAGATTAGATTTTTTAAATAGAGCGTTGCTATGGAAATAAGCAGAAAATATATTCTTAAAAACCTGAAAAATATTGATATAAAGTTCACAAAATCGAACATTTTCCCTACTTGGTAACCATAGCAATAGTGTTGTTTTATTCATCAAATTTTATCAATATATGATATTTAACTTCAGTTCTAACAGATAAGTACTATTCAAGCTTAGTCCTTTAATTTGTTTCTTGATTAAATGGCAATTCAATTCTTAATGCAGAGACGAATAATTCACGTTTAAGCATTGGTACTTTGTTTCCATGGTAACACTATAAAGTAGCAATTATATCGAATTTTTCTTATGGTTTTGGTGTTGCAAGGTTCTAAGGATGCATATTTGCTAGTCTTGAATTTTCATGTTTTTCCTCAAGACAGTAGCATTAACCCAATCTTAGTTACTGGTTTTGCATGGTTACACTGTGTTACAATGGCAACCATAAAAGTTATTTATAAAATAATTTTGCTTATACCTATATACTTAAGGTCAAACATTTTCATTGTTTTTCTTAAGTCGTTGTTTGAGTTTGAGCATGTAACACCTACCATTAGTGAATACGGAGTGTTTTTCATCATATTTCAGCATTTTAAATGTATTACAAATGTATCCTTGGTTACCACTTACTTAGAGATACATTCTAAACAGTTTCTTTACAGTATAAGTGACATCAGGGTGTCATGATTTTTTTTAGAATGGTTTGTTTGCTTTTTCTAGTTTTTATTAAGCCACAGTTAAGATTTAAAGTGGCTGAAAATCTCGGTTTTTCAAACTTTTCAGGCTGTTGCCATAGCCACCGGGACACATAGCAACGAAATTTTGTTTGATATTTGTTTCTGGTGTCAAGTACTAAGCATGGGTGAAGTTTCATCAAAATCTGTGACCATAAGTGGCAACGAAGTTTAAGTGGTTACAGAGAATGGCTATTAATTACGACACAAATTTCAGTGCAAAAGGTCATATTAAATGTACTGTAGCGCCAAAAGAAGCGGATTGACCCCCATTTTTTGATTTGAATTTTAATTTAGCTATGTATGAAGAAACTAAAAATATACTTGGCAAAAAAAGTTTAACACTTTAAATATCAGGATGAACGTCGTTAAGGCATGTCATATGGTAGGATTCATTTTTGTTCACTGCTATTGTCAACTTATCTGTGCTTCTGCCCATAATTGAACTTGTGTATATCAACATGATAGTCTATATTCGCATTAAAGCGGGTGTATTACTAGTGAGTATTGGCTCACAGACTTCTCGTTAAAATAGTAGCAGGGCCAAGGTGACTAAGGAGAGCATTGTGTCCCAAAGACCTCTTGTATCAAAGAGAAGTCTTTATATCTTTACATGTATTTTACATCAGAAAATCTATCTGGCGTGACGTATGTTGAGGCAAACATGTGTATAGTTTGTATATTGGCAAAGCTTAAGGTTGGTAAGAATGAATGAGTAAATAGATTTGAGGCATACCGGTAAGTATCAATTGGATGGAAGCTTTACAATGAACAATTAAGATGTTTAATGTGGTGATATGCGCAAGAATTGTACATTGTCCGCCAAATCGACATTATAGTAATATTAAGGCCAACAGCATCCTCGCCTATCAGGATATTACTCCTCTCTATGGGCTTGACAAAGAAGACAACATCGGATTCCGCCAGATTAATTAGAATGGAGCATATAGGAATTGTGTGTAAAAATTAGAACATTTTCAGCTTCTTCTCTGCAACCGCTCAACCAATTACAATCAATTTTGGCTTAAAGCATATAAAGGTAAAGAGAAACAAAAATTTCGAATTCAATGGTCCCTGTCCCTCTCGGGCGGGCTGGAGGATGGAAAAAACTACTAAAATTACAGTCATGTAATGCAATCTTTAAAAATCTTTTTTACTACTGTATCTCAAGCAGTCAAACTGTTGGCATGAATGTGATTAGCACTTTATAGATTATACACTCATCTGTATAGTGAAAGTAAAATTTAGGTATTAAACAAACCAAGTACATAGTTTTGACGAGGAAGGGTGTCTCTTCTAAAACTGTGAATTCCATATGTCCCTGGGGTCAGGTTGAGACTTTTTTGTTTATATAGGGAAAATTCATTAATTCTGAAAATCATTTTCTCTCCTGTACCCCATAGAGGGCCCCTTAATTGAATGTGATAATTAGATGTTTGTTTTCTACAGTAGACGTTCGGGGAACACAACCATTCCTTCAGTTTGGCAATTAAGGTAGCAGGGGGAAAAAGTACACAACCAGGTATCCCCAAACCTGTTTTGATATTTACAAGGTGGGATTGTGAAAACAATTAAAATTTAGTCATTGTCACATTGTCAATAATGCAGGAACCATGCAGATAGGGTGAGGGGAGAGGGTTTGAAAGAGAATCGGTGCCTGTTGATCTTGTTTGTAATCTAGTTAAGTTTGAATAGAATGTATTTTCTACATAATTTTCTTATTGTAGTCTATAGTTTAGCTCTTATTCATGCCTCAGTAAAACAATGGTCTTACTAAAAATAAGGGTAAAGAAGAGACCCCTTTTATTGGAAAAAGTGTACGTTTGATCAATAAATCATAAGATTTATCCTTTCCGTTTCAAGTACATGTATCTCCTAAATCTAAAAAAAAAAACCCTTGTTTTATCTTCCGTGATAGAATTTATTTTTAGCCACGTGTCTTTTAACCAACCTCTTGTTACTTTGCAAAGATGTCATTTACAGTTCTGCTGTAGTTATCCTTTCTATTTTGAGCGTCGCAATGGTTGGAGCATCTGCTCTAGAGTCACGAAGTAAGGAGTCAATCCGTGGTGGGGTCTCCATATGAGTGTAAAATACTCGAGAGGGACGTTAAACAATATACAATCATTAATCATTTTTATTTTGCAACATATATCAACTGTATACAACTCCGAACTTGTACGCGACATGTACATTGAACTTTAAAGATTGTATGAGTTGTCAAGAAGGAAAGTTTGAGATGTATATTGTGTATATAATATTAAACTGTAGTTACGAGACCGCTTCTGTACCTATACACGTTTTGTAATTTATTATATCCATTTGAGCGGAAACAAATAGGAACATTAATGTACATTTTATATATAGAAAATATGAAATGTTAAATATACTTCAAAATATATCCCAACAAGGAAACAATTTCTTCTGTGGCGTTAAAGCATGGGTGCACATGTACTTTACAACAAACAAAATGAACATACTTTTGGATTTTTTTTTACCAAAGAAATGTTTCAATGTTTTCAAACTTAATTATTGGCAAATAAAATTCACTTTATTAATTGTGCACACCCTCTTTTTTTTCTTTGTTATAATGAATATGTTACCAATTGCTATGTCCTAGAGGAAATTATGGATATGGTTGATTACAGCAAGTAAATCCTCGTCCACAAATGGTTTTGTTTGATTGTTTTTTAACGTCCCTTTTAAGAAATTATTTGCTCACACAAAGAAGCAACCTCAAAGGGTTAAAAAATGAATTTTTTAAGCAGCTCAACTTAATTTGATGGAACATTAGATTAATACTGGTAAAGCCATGGGGAACATTACCAATAATCTTACACAGGAATACCCCATGAAACATTATTCAAAATTTAACATAAACGATGGTGTCCTTGGTACTTGACATTCATGCCTCTCATATTGTCAGGGGGCCTGTCCTTCCCTCTTTTCTGAACGCTGATATTCTTTTACTGTTAATTAAGTATGAAGGTGTTGACTCAAAGGCAAATATTGATCCGAGTTGAATAATGATCCGGAGTTCATTTTTCAACGTTGAATATTGAACCGAGGGTGTTTTTTTTTTCAAACTGTGAAACGGTGTTTGAAAATTGAGACTAAAAGTGTTGAATTTACACCCGGGTTCATTTTCCAACAGCTTGATAACTTTTTTTTTCTTATTCCAGGTGACCTCAACAAGTTGAAAATTGACCCTTTTGAATATTGACCCCACCTCAGAGTTTAAACATTTTTTGAACTGGGAAGTTGTTTTACGGAATTTATCATTATCTCTCTTTATATATTTCGGTTTCAATTTTTCCCTTTTCAAGAATAATAGAAATAAACCTATCATCCTGTGTATATACATGTATGTACATTTGATCAGTACACGATTTCAGTTATCTTCAAACATGACAACTTTATTTTTGGACAATACTTTCTAAAATCCATAGCATCCATAAATAACGACAAATAGGACATAAAACAAAATTCCTGGAAATCTGGTTCAAAAATGAGCCCTATATATACATGGATATTGATTAAGTAGGCAGAACATCCCATCTAGTCAAATTTAGTATAAAAATTCACAAAATTAAAAGCCTAAAAATTGAATAAATCGGCTAAAATGAATAATGATAGGTTATATTTTTGAAAAAGATAAATATAGCGACCATAGCTTGTTAAGTAATGCTGACTTTAAACAAGGTTGGTGAATTCCTTGCAACAAACTTATCTGTCAGTAGCCTGCCTTGGCTTAAAAATTCATCGTTTTCGGAGCATAACCTTGAGCATGAGATTTTTCTTATTCTAAAAACATTTTTCATAATCCATACAATGTGATTCCTATTCGATTACTTGTTATTTCTATTCGATAATTTGTAATTGTATTCGATAATTTGCTATTCCCATTAAAGGGAAAAGTGATTCCTATTTCATAATATTTCATTCTTTTGAAAAGACGCGTTTCTTAATCAATGTCATTCATATTTGAAAACATGGATTCTTTTTCCAGTTTTTCTTTCCTTTTCAATAATTTTATCTTTTTTATTCGACTATTTGGTTTAAATATATGCAGTAAAATTTTGACAACATACCAGCATCCATTTCTATTCGAAAAAAATATAATTCCTTTCGATAAACTTCTTATCTATCGCATAATTTTAACTTTTTTTTTATTCTTTTTCAATAATTGCATTCACGGAAATATGACAAAACTAGAACGTTGTAAATTCAATTAAATAGAAATGACATGTTTAGAATTATCTTATATAAATAATTTTATTATCGAATAGAAATGACAAAATTATCGAATAGGATAACGATAATGGCACGATAACGACCCCTCCCTGCTCAAAGGCCGTAAGTGCCGAGCATAGGCCGAAATTTGCAGCCCTTCACCGGCAATGGTGACTCTCCATATCAGTGAAATATTCTGGAGAGGGACGTTAAACAGTATAAATCAATCAATCAATTTTGCAGAAGAATAACAACTAATCATTAGGAATAATATTTTATCAACAGGAATGACATAATTTAAAAAAGAAAAACAAAATTTTGGAAAAGAATAACAAAAACGTATAAAATTGCCAGGTATTAATGGAATATTATTTACAAGATACAAAGTTCACTTTGGAAAAGATGATGAAGAAACCATTTCTTTTCTTATACAGTATATTTTCAGTTGGCCCCCTACATAGTCAGTGAAACTTACAAACATGAAACAATTGTGGCACATTCATTAGTGACTTAACACTATATTTTTCACTGGGATATATCGACTCCACATATAAACTAAAGTAAATAATATTACTTGATCATACGTCATCGGTGTATTTAAATATCGAATTGACTTTTGAAAAAAAATGATGATTTCATTAAAGTGTGTGTGTGTGTGTGTGGGGGGGGGGGGGGGGGGTAACATCCTTACCTCCTCTGTTTCCGAAGTCTATGGTTAAAACACAGTTGTGGAAACCAAGTCATAAACATGTGTTTTTATGCTGTTAATTTTGAACCGGCTCCATGATCCAAATTCCAGACCCGACTCAGTTTTGAACGGACTAGGGTTAAATTCAATACCTTTGATCTCAGTATTCAACGTTGAAAAATGACCCCTGGTTCAATTTTCAACACGGGGCAAATATCAACGTTACACCGGATGAACTTTTCTTCCGAGAATAGTCATTAAGTCCTTTCATATTTTGTAATTCATTATTTTTTTAATTTAACCCATTTTCGCTGAAGAAAAGTCAGTTGTGGACAGGAAAAATATAATACTTTTGAAATATTGAATGAAGTTAAAATATTCCTCTTTGAATTAAGTAATTTTTCTGATGCTAATAAATTGTAAATAATACATGTTTCTGTAGTATTAAAAAGAAAAGAGGCCATGTCACTGCTGTTCTCCACTAGCAGATTTTCCCTCTACATATCCTCATTTAAACTTTCTGTATCACAATCCCACCTCCAGTTCTCAAATATTTAACATCCCTTCGGCAAATGTTTTGCTACACCATATGGATGAAATTTTTTAAAAGGGATGCTATACAACATACTTACAAACATAAAACAAAAATTGAACAATTTTGATTGATTGATTGATCGTATTCTGTTTAACGTCCCCCTCCAAATTTGAATAAACCTATGAGTTTGTTTCGTTTAAAAATGACTAATCATGGATGTGTTGTTTTTGAGTAATATGATCTATTTATTCCTTGTATAGTGATTTACTCCCGGATTTTTATGTTTGCTTGTTGTTTTAAATCTCTCTCTCGAGAATTTGGAGATGCCACCACTTGCCGGTGGAATGTTTCATATAAATTTGGCCCATTTGGCAGTGAGGGATCTTTTAATGCAACACATACTGCGACAAGAATCTCATTTTATAGTTTCATCCGAAGGACCGGTCCGAATGGTTTATAGGAAAATTTTAGATTTTCCCTCGAATATATTGAATTCTATACTATCACCGTTTTTTATCTTTAATTTTCAGTTCACAGTAAGTGTAAAGAAAATTAGGGTTATTCAAACTAATAAATATTTATTTGCAAAAGGTTACGGAGCACTTACTTACGTATTGTATGAAGTAAGTAGTTTTGGTATATTAAGGTAACCTGAATCAATCAGGTAACCTACTGCTACACGTTTTGTCTGTGCCGTGCGTTGTTTGTCGTGTGTTAACATTTGAACATTTTCAGTTTCTTCTCTGAAACCACTGAACCAATTTCAACCAAATTTGGTATACAACATCTATGGGTGAAGGGGAAAACAAATGTGGATTTTATGGTTCCCCCCCCTCCCCTCCTCTGAGGCCCGAGTGGTTGGGTCAAACCACTAAATTTAATGAAATCTTAAAAAATCTTTTTCTTTACTCCTGGACATCAAGCAGTCAAACTGTTGGTATGAGTGAAAGAGCATGGAGTCCCCTTTCCCAAAAAATTTTAAATTCATGGCCCCAAGATCATGGGTTCTAGTGTAGGGCAGGGCTATATAGATTATATAGTGAAAATGCATTATTTCTTTAAAAATCTTTTTTTTTGCTCCTGTGTATTAAATAAACTTGCTAAGTACATAGTTATTATGAGCAAGAGTGCTTCTTCCAAAAATTGTGAAATTTATGGCTTGAGGATAAGGGGTTCTGGTGTTAGGGCGGAGCTCTATTGATTATTTGGTGGAAATGCATTAATTTTTTGAAAATCTTCTTCTATGTTCCTGGGTATCAAATAAACTAACTAAGTACTACATAGTTATGATGAACAAGAGTGCCTCTACCAATATTGTGAATTTTTTGGCTCCAGGGTCAGGGGTTCTGGTGTTAGGGCGGGGCTCTATTGATCATATAGTGAAAATACATTAAATCTTTGAAAATCTTCTTCTCTGTCTTTGGGTATTTACTTTTAACTTTTGAAATAAGTGGCCCCAGGGTCAGTGGTTCCTTTGGGATGGGGTGCATAACTGGTTATAAAATGGAAGTACATTTTCTCTTTGTCACTGTGTTCTACCTCTGGGTATTAAGTAACTCGAGTGAGCATGCTAAGTGTATTTATAATTATGATAAGCAATGGTGACTCTTTCAAAATTGGGAATTTCATAGCCTCTGGTTTAAAAACACGACCAAATCAATTGTTGGAAAGTTGTTACATGATACTCAGGTGACCTATAAGGCCCGTGGACCTCTTGTGTAATTATAGTATTTCGTATTTCCTTCCTTGTTGATGTTTCTGAAAAACACGATACATGTTTTATTGTAATTATTAATGTACCAATAAAAAAGCGATACAACTTGGTGATATTGAGAGGAAATGCATTGTAAATATTCCAGGTTTCAGATATTATTTCTGACAACAATTTTCATTCAAGACATATCATTTGTTAAAGGTAAGAATTTGTTTTGTTTTAAAAACAATAAAAATTGCTTTGATACCGTAAATCTGGAAATTTTTGCTGTAGATAAATTTTTAGCAAATATTCGAGTTCATTGCATTCGCAAAAATATTTTTCTTAAAAATAAAACACCAGTAAGAAACTGTAAACAAAGCAGTGGTTATTCGCAAAGTTTTGAAACGTAAAATTTAATCAACAGCATTTTGACCCGAATTCACAAAATAAAATCGACGTAAAAATTTCCAGATTTACAGTATTCATTGAATAACTCGACAACATACAGTAATAATAATTATCGGTATATTATGAAATCAAATCACAGTTAATAGTTAGAGAATCATTAACGATTTTCAATTAGTATCTAATTTTGCAAAAAGTACACTTCCACAATTTTACTATTTTTTATGTATTAATTTTGTTTCTCTTATAACCTCACGTACATAGTTGTTGACAGAGTCTCGGGCAACAGTTGATCTATCGGACCGGAGTGATATACATGTATGTTGACCAAGACCAAAGTCAACGGTTAAATCGGTGCTCAGGAATAAAAAAAATAACGTTTTCTATGATTTAGTCTTGATGATTAAACTAAAGTATTCTCTTTTAATTAAAACACATGTCCATAACATTTTTATCAGTTTCTAATTGTTTTAGAACACATTTTTAGTATGACCCTTTGTATACTGGGATATGGAAGATCCTATGATCTCCTGTACTTATTTTTTTTCTTTCTGAAATGTGTTTTTTTAAGTTTGGGAAATGGAACAAGTCAAAGATTGAAAGTGCTGGTCAATATTGTTAATGTGACTAAACATTGACTTTCTTTTTATCCCCAGAACTCCTTTACTCTTATGGGTTTGGACGCTGTCAAGATTAAATTTAATGTAGTGAATTCCTCATTCTTGCTCCATCCTCACATAAACCTTTCACATTAAAAAAAAATGCTTTCTAGACTCTTCCAGAAATCGAAATTACTCCCCAATAAGAGTTTGAACAAGACGACTAATATTTAAGAAAATAAAATATATAACTGTTTTGTGTGCTCTTGCAAGTCATTGCTCTTTTCAGGCCTTCGCTGTTTTGTCAAGTGTATCTCATTGTAAATTTGTTTTAATGGTTCAAAGCAAAATGAATTCAAGTTCCATTTTTCTTTTGAATTTCAGATATACAGGATACGTACATTTTTTAAAACTTAAAAAAAATGATTGTTTAGATATTCCTACACGCTGTCATTTTTACTCATTTTTCAAATTATTCGGTGATCTTGGAGTATTAAACTTTTTTACTCTCAAATGTTTCTTTAAAACAGTGTGAACTACCCCAAAATGATGTCTATAAAATTTCTTATGTGGCTTCAAGTCAATCAAAATACTTAGTGATAGTTTGTTGAATTTTGGCAAATATACATTGGTTGTTATTTGTCCTTGTCGCCAAGGACGGTACCCATTTTTGATGTCCATTATATCATCTTTGTTCATTGTAATTCACCTGGTCATGTGTTTATAAAACAGACATTGGTTGCTAGTATTTCAGTTAACATAACTTTGAAATTCTTGAAATTTGAAAGTTTTACAGCAGGTTCAATGGAGCGTTTAATTTCACTCTAGTTTACTGATTCTTGACTATTAATTTTTGAAGCAGTTTTTTGAATATCCCTTGTTTTCCAGCTTCTCACATGAGCTTCTCAGCTTCTCTGATGAGAAGTGATCACAAAAACTGTTATGAACTCATTAAAGTTTCAATACTAAGTAATTAGAGAAAGTCAAGCTTAATGGCATATAATTTCTATGTTTTATATCATCGAGCTGATGACATTGTTTATTGAACGTACTCTTGTTTTAGATTAGGGTTTCCCCTCTAAATTTCTTTTTCCCGGAAAACTGACTGTAAGTAAGACCCCCCACCCCCTTCGGAAAATTTAACTTATAGACGCTAGAGTCTAGAGTAGGAGTTTTCCTACGGATAGTTGATTTCGGAGTTCTAGAATTATTTTCCTTCCTGTATAGTAGGTATTCCCGCTTCTTCTAATCTTGCTTTCACTTGTATTAACAGATTTAAAAAGAGGGAACATCTTCTATATACAGAAAGTTTAATCTTGCTTTAACATATAGTACCGTTGCTTGCATGGTACGGGGGAAAGAATGTTCGCTAGATAAAGTCGCAAAGCATGAAGTTGGTCCTAATCAGGCACTTTGCATCGTTTTTGAAAGGGGGGGTCAACCTGAGAATTTTTTTTGTACTTATCAAAATAAAGTTAACAAGCAAAAAAAAAAAAAACGAAAATTCAAAATTACCCAAACTCGAAAATCCTATTCCGTGGGGGGGGGAAAGGGGGGGGATTTCATTTTTTCAAAGGCAACTTCCTTTCACTTCCAAATTTTTTCCTATAATTCCTTGCTATGTAAATACTGTGACAAAAGGTGGGGGAGCAATAATCTTTTCAATAGACATTTTCAATAGTTAAGGTAATGTTGGGAAAAAAAGGTGGGGGTGGGGGTGGGGGGGTGGGAGAAGATCCCCCTGTTGCTACGTGCCTGCTTATGTCGCGGTTTCGAATCCGCTGCAGCACAAGAACGTGTATAAATCGAGTCCTGTGTCGCAGGATGTGCTGGCACAAAAGAGGTACTTTATGATCATTGCTCAAACTAAGGCACCGTTCACGGTAGCTCAGTCGGTAGAGCGCTCGCTCCGTGATCGGGAGGTCGTGAGTTCGTATCTCGGCCGCGACTGACCTAGTCGTTAAAATTGGTTCCTTCGCCATGCGCTCGGCACATTGAAGTGAAGTTGCGGGTTCTTCGGATGAGACCTTAAAAACCGAGGCCCCGTGTCAGCGGCAGGCGTTGGCACGATAAAGATCCCTCACTGCTCAATGACCTTGTCCGTCCATCCGTTTATCCGACTATGGATTAGCCCTAGATTTGTACACAGCTAGTTCTCATGTCTAAAATGGTATGAAATGATAGTTGATAAGAAAGCACGGGCACTTCTTTTGTTAAAGTCACTACAATGACTCTCGATGGCTCGAACTCTGATCTCTCAAAATTGAAACCCCTGTTTTATTTTTTCTCTATATAATTAAACAAATTTACTCCCAAAAACTCGAACGTTCGATCTCTAGAAGTTCGCAATACTGAGAACCAGAACTAGGTCCTGTCACACTTAGAAATTTCATTGTATTTGACTCTTGATCTATCAAATACATGTATTGATTTAGCGTGTATGCTAATCAAGCGTTCAATTTAATTCTGCTATTTATGACTTATCTGAATACATGTATAACTCTTAATGTCTAAGGCTCGAATGAATACGTTGATTGGGTGTTTTCCCAAATGACATTTAACCTAGCTGTGTGTTTTCCGAGAATTGATGATAAAATGTGTTCGATCATTAAAAAAAGACGTTTTCGACTAATTTTCTAATTTCCAAAATTAAAATGGATATGGAAATTCTTTGTTTAGGTTAATTTTTTTTAGATGAAGGAAATGAATGAAAAAAGTTAAGCTATTTAAATAAACTGCCTGTATACATTTAAATACACTTTTTTATTATGTTGAAAGAACAATTATCTCACATTTAGATTTTCACACATTTTTAAGATAAGATTTGATTTCAAAGAGTTATTTTTTAAATAGTTAAAAAAGATAAAGTAATGGTAATTTAATGCATTACTCTTAAAAATTAGAGTAACGGGAATGGTAAATTAATGTCGAAAATCTTGAAGTATTCCAAATGTAATTCACTATTTTACAATGTAATTCGCCCCAAGCCTGGTCAAATTCTAAGATCATTGGATTAAGAGTAGGGGGTACAGACAGACTCGAATCCTTTCTGTTTAATTTAATGACTATATATATTTTGGAGCTCACTAATTGACTATTAAATTAATATATAAAATACATTTCCCAGGTTAGAAATTTGATTATTATCAAATTAATTGTTCGAGCTCAAAATATTCGACTTGTAAATGGGTACACAGCTGCTATGGGTCGAGTTGAGGTTAAGAATAACGGTGCATGGGGAACTGTTTGTGATGACGACTGGGATGACATAGATGCTGCTGTAGTGTGCTCTATGCTAGGATTTTCAAGGTTAGATAGGAAGAGAATCAAAACCATTAACTTGTACATGCATTACGTTTTTTCATCGTCATTTCATTAAGGATTATCAGCAGATCATCAAAATTGAAATATAGAACATAAGACTGACTAGTGATATTGAAGAGATTCTTTTTTTCAGGGAAAATGCAGTAAAGAACAGTGCTTTCTTTGGACAAGGACATGGAAGTATATGGATGGACGAGGTTAGATGTACAGGAACGGAGACTAATTTATTTCATTGTTCTAAATCAGAGCTTGGTACACACGATTGTACCCATGGTGAAGATGCAGGAGTTGTTTGCTCATTAGGTACGTTTATCAACAACCTGGCCTAGAACAATGTACCAGTATAGATAATTTAAAAATAACTTTTTCCCTGGGCCTTTTAGAAAAAAATTGAACTGTGTTAAATTTACGTTGAAAATATAGTAATTTTCAATCGGACAATTCACTCCGACCACGCTGGTGATTGCACATGATTATTTGTTTAAAAATGTCATTTTACCTTTAGCCCATATGTTATGACTTTCTTAATTGCATATTGTCCTACATTTTTTTCCTTTTATCCCTGCCATTTTAATTAAAATTTATAGAACGTCAATCTGGAATGTAATATATATCGACAAGAAAGTCTCTTACAAGTTTTTTTTTTCAAATACTTGCGCAAAAAGCACTTTCTATATTCAGACATTTACATTTTACTATATTTACTATTTTATTACATGTAGCTTTAATCAATAAAAATGTTTCTGACTTGAATGTATGCCAAAACACTTTTGTATATAAAAAGTCCATAAGGTTAATTTACCTTATAGTAGAATAAGATTAAGAGTCACTGATGTTCAGTCTGACTTTGCCAATTATTGTAATTGTGATTGTGCCGATATATATTTGTATTTGTATAAAAAAAACAGCAGCGAAAATTTTTTACGAATGTTTGTCACTAACAGTTCAGTTCTGGAAGATATGATTGAAGATAATAATTGATTAAAGAAACTATTTTTGGCTACATCCGATTCGAGTGACATCAATAGGCAGAAAATTAAGTTTTATTCTTCCGATGAAAGCTATCACCCAAAAATGTGTCAATAATGGCAAAAATATGCATTTTCGACCACTTCCGGTGATGTTTTGATGATGTCACTGGTTGCCACTAAATATTTTGTACAACTTTGTTTTAATAATGTATAACAGAATTTTTACGGTTATTGAAGTTTTGAGAAAAAGCTTTTAGCCCATCAAAATCCCTTCTTTTAGAGGCAAGACCCTTGATGATTATATTTGATGAAAGATATTGTAATTTTGTATAAGTATTGTTCAATATGTCTTTACAAATTATTTACTGAAAAAGGGACAAGGAAGAAACAGCGTCGAAATTTTTGAAATTTCAATATGCCTTTTTCGGACCATAGCGAGCGCCGATGTGAGGTGTTTCCGGTAAAAACAAAATGCGAAAAGCATATCTACAGAAATAAGTCTTTCAGACCTGAAAGTTTAATGTTTCTATCTCAAGCCATTCATGAGAAAAAACTCTGGACAACCTGACCCTTTAAAAATCATAAAATCGGCAATATCTTAGACCGGAAGTGATTTCATAAAAAAGAAACCAGTAGTCTCTGTCGAGACTGTAGCTCTACTGGTTTGTACTTATAATAAACGAAGAGAAAAGTAGCATTTGGGACTTAAAACTTTACAAAAACAACATATAAAATAACTAGAGCAAAGCTCGTTGCAAACC
>NW_026924713.1:0-24903 GCF_032062105.1 Saccostrea cuccullata
ATTTTTAACAAAACCGGTTTTTTTCCCAATCAAATATAATAATTTTTTTTCTTGCATCATTCCTTTATTATCATGGCTTCAACATAAATAAATTATTTGCTTTAATATGATACAGCAAGGCAATATCAATTATCCCCCTTCTTTGGTGATTTTTACTACGCATAATAAAACAGTCAAATATTCTAACGATTTCTTGATTACTGATTTAGTATTTAAGGATTGATTTAACTAAATTCTTCAGACACCCTGGTTTGGGTCAGTAAACGCTTTGTAGTCCGCTTCTGATGGATTACTTCTATACATTTCCAAATAAAGATCTTAATTTTTTTCTCTATATAGTTTACTTATCCTGAAACTTAAGAGGCCGTGTCAGTAACCATTGAGATTTACATGGAAAGTCAAAAATTTTGAATTGGGCAAAAACCACCCTAAAATATTTGAACAACAACAAAAAACACATTTGAGACAAATTTTACAAATTTATTCATCATCATTGGTTTCCATGGCAACAAATGTGATTTGCATAGTAAATTCTCAACGAAACATTGTAAAATAATACAAATTTAGACATATTTAAATGCAGAGGGGGAAACAATTGGAAGGTCTAAATTTGTTTTCTTATACTGAAATAATGAAAGATGCATAGAAAAAATATCTTTATGTTTGTAAGTATTTTTAAAAATTTTGATATGGTTGCTATGGCAACCGAAAAATGACAAGATTTTCATGATGGGAATACCCGTGGAAAATTAAGTTTTTCAAAAGTTGAATCAAAAAACGCAACAACCGTAGATATTGTATGTCATACAAAGTTAAAGATATGTCCCAATATATGAAATGATAAAATAAAAATTGGTAGTGGATTCCAATTTTTTTTTCAAAAATCAAAATTTGCATTTTTTTCAAAACACTTTCAATGGATTTTCAAGTTTTGGAAATTTTTTTTTAATATTACAACAGATATTTAACAGTTAGATGCCATATCTACAGAAACATAGTACTTTAGAAAAATCCCATGAAATGTACGATTTTTTTACAAAACAAAAAAAAAAAAGAAATCTCCATAGCAACGGAATTTATACCCTAGCAACTGACTTGACTAGGATCGGCAAAACATGAAACATACACACAGGAAATTAAAGCCTCTCAAGTGGAATATTTGGGTCATGGCATCCTGATCAACTGTCAACCCTGTTGTACTTACCCCATCATATAAGTAATAATAAGTACCATTGCTCTACAATGTCTAATAGTTATACAATATAGTCAGAATGTGGACCAAATAAAAAACTTGACCATATATGACATAACAAAAGCCGAAGTTATATGTCAAAATGATGCAAGTTCAACCCAAAGGGACGCCAATGCTCTGTCTACTGGCTAATTTACATTGCTGTACCATGTTTATTTTCAAGTTATAAACCTAAAAAAATGAACTGTCCAAATGGGACAAAACCCCCCCGCTGGGTTTTCAGAAGTGCTAAATCATGAATATTTTATGGATCTGAAAAGAGAAAAAGCTAAAACATTTTAGAGCAAATGTAATTGCTCATTAATTTTTTTTATAAATGAAACGAAGGTGCAGCCTAAAAAATAGACTGAATGTATGGATCACACATGAATTATGAATTTTTTTGTCAGTGACCTTGAACTTGATAAATGACCTTGGTTTAAAGTCATGACAAGTTCTCAGGTCGAAGCAATATTTGTGTAAAATGGGAACCTTCCAAGTTTACCCTTTAAAGAAAGATATGGACCAGACATGAATTATAATTCTTTTACTGTCTGTGCACCTGAACTTGTACAATTGACCTTGGGTCAAAGTCATGACACACCCTTATGTCAAAAGTGATCTTTGTGTACAAACAAGAAAGTATCCAAGTTTATCAATAAGAATGATATGGACCAGGCACAAATTTGAAGTTTTTTCCTTTCAGTGACATTAAACTGACACAAAGAACCTTAGTCAAGGGCATGACACACTCTTAGGTCATAGCAATCTTTGTATGGAGTGTGACTCTAATGTTCCTCCGTAAGAAAGATATGGACCGTACATGTTTGCACAGCTAGACAGACGGACGGACAAAACAACAGAAGAAAGCTGATTCCTTTCCCCCCCCCAAAATTCGTTTACAGGGGGTATAATGAGAAGTCGTGTCTGTTTAAACACAAACGACCTTAACTTATTCAAAAGAAAATAAACCTTAACATCAGCAAGGCTTGTGAAAATGTAGTTTACAAACTTTATATTTCAAGTTTTATCTTATTTTACTATCAAAGACCAATCAACTGGTCAAATATAATGCTCACTAAAAAACAAATAGAAGTAAAACAAGAGTTTTCCATTGAAAATGTGTGTCTCAGGAATGACATATCAAATTGTGACAGACAGATAGACTGATGGTCAGCTAGTCAGACTGACAGACAATGGGGAAGTGATCCCTAAGAGTCCCCTTGCTATGAGGCGACACAACTAGGCACCATTACAGCAATCTTTTACCTGATTCTAGCTGAAATTTTTTTTGAAGTGTACAGTCAAAATTTTAAGAAAATTTTTTAAAAAATAAAACATATCGTATAAGTGGGAAAAATTTTGGGATGCAAATTTAGCGATTTCTACCAAAGTTGGATTTTTTTTTTAGCCAGAAGTAATTTTAGCATTTTTAAAAAGTTTACTAAGGAAGCTATTACAAATAATAAGACATTAATTTTTTGCAATATTCAATTTTAGCGATGTCAGCACCCTCTCTAATTGCCAAAATTAAATCCTCCTAAAAATTCTACTTATAAATATGTTCTTCAAAGACATTTATGCACATAAACAAGAAGTATGACACATTTGATTTTAGATATTATCTATTTTAACCAACTAGAGCTAGAGCAGTATAATCCAAGTGTTTCCACAGACAGATGGACAAACAAACAGGGTGATTCCTATATCCCCCTTCCAAAAACTTTGATATCAAAATCTTAAACTTAGTAAGAAAATGTTTTTTAGTTCACTGCTTTAAGAGCCATATCAGAAATCTGATTCAAATTGTTCATGTTCCCTTCAGCTGTCAAGTCATTTTCTTCACAGTCAGTGTTAGACCTCTGCCTTTTTACCAATGGCATAAAATACATAATCAAGGTCTTCCTTCTATGTAATGGACTATTTTCATGCTCTTGAGAATCCTGGCATTCAGATAACTTTCACAAGGTGTTTGGAAAAGTTGTCGTCTGAAGTTGATTCCACCTACAAAAGAAAGATACAAAATCAATCCAACTAACAACTTCATTTAAAACAAGTTCATTTTGACACAAATGTTACTCATGCTGAGACAGTGTTTCACAGCCCTGAGCCAAAGTCACACCTTCAATGTCAAGGTCAAGGTAAAATTTGATGGAGTTTTCAGGTCTGTATTTCTATATGTCTCATGGAACAGCTTCATACTTGGCATATAATGCTCCTAATGATAAGGTGGTGTGACATGACCCTAACTCAATGTCAAACTTCAATGCTAAGGTCACAGTAGACTTCAATGAAATTGTCTTATCTGAAATGCATTTCATACCTGCCTCAAAAGCACAGCTTACTTGACACAAATGTGCCTCATGATATCAGTCTTTAACAACCTTTGACAGAAGACCAGGTAAGCAGTATGGGCCCATTTTAGGCTTCTTGTCTGGGTTTAAAATATGAAGTTCATAGGTCAAATGGATTTAAGTTATTGAGTCACAATCCTTTCAAGTTTGAAGTTTCCAGGACATATAGCATTTGAGTTATCTCTCGACAAAGAAATGGATGAACAAAGTGATTACTGGTACTCTTTGAGGCTGGGCTCTTATGAACAAGCTGATGCTCAAAGTAGTTCTAAACAATTCAGTACATGTAAAAAATTCAGTACAAACCTCTATTTGTTCCATATGCTTTGAATCTGGTTGTACTTCATGGTTATTTGGTAGTTCACATAGCAACTCATCATCATCATCATCATCATCATGATTCTCCTGAAAGTATATAAACAAGCTGATGCTAAAAGTAATTTAAAGCAAGATAAGTTTGTGAAACAGTATGCCCCCAGCGTCAACAAATATAGACAAGAGGCCCATGGGCCTTATAGGTCACCTGAGCATTATGCAACAACTTTCCAGTGATTGAATTTGATTCATGTTTTAATCCAGATGCTATGGCATTCACAATTTTGAAATAGGCACCATTGATCATCATAACAATACACTTAGCAGTTGCTAGTTTGTTACTTAATACCCATAGACAGGGTAGGGGAACAAAAAATGCATTTCAAGTAATCAGTAATATTCAGCATGATCAGTAATGCCCCAATCACACATGAACCCCTGACCCTTAGGCCTAGATCCACACATTGCACAATTTTTGAAAAGGCACCCTTGCTTTTCAAAAATATTTGATAAATACCAAGGAGCAGATTTCAAACAATTCATCCAGTTTCAGTATATAAGTACAGCCCCCCCCTCCTCCTTTATGGTACCCCTGACCCTGGGGCCTTGAAATTCACAATTCTGGAAGATTAGGACCCTTACTCATCATAACTACATAGGTAGTTCATCTGCTTAATACTAAGGAGCAGAGAAGAAAACTTTCAAAGATTTAGTGTATTTTCATTGTATAATCAATAAAGCCCCACCCTATCACTAAAATCCCTGACCCTGGGGCCATAAAATTCACAATTTTGGAAGAGGCACTCTTGCTCATCATAACTATGCACTTATTTAGTAACTTAATACCCAGAAGCAGAGAAGAAGATTTTCAAAGAATTCATGTATTTTCACTATATAATCTATAGAGCCCCCCCCCCCCCCTACACCAGAACCCCTGACCCTGGGGCCATCGAATTCACAATTTTGGTAGATACACTCTTGCTCATCATAACTATGCACTTATTTAGCTTATTTAATACCCAGGAGCAGAGAAGAAGATTTTCAAAGAATTCATGTATTTTCACTATGTAATCTATAGCCCCCCCCCCCCCCCTTACACCAGAACCCCTGACCCTGGGGCCATAAAATTCACAATTTTGGTAGAGGCACTCTTGCTCATCATAACTATGCACTTAGTTAGTTTATTTAATACCCAGGAGCAGAGAAGAAGATTTTCAAAGAATTCATGAAATTTCACTATATAATCTATAGAGCCCCACCCTAACACCAGAACCCCTGACCCTGGGGCCATAAAATTCACAATTTTTGTAGAGGCACTCTTGCTCATCATAACTATGCACTTATTTAGTTACTTAATACCCAGAAGCAGAGAAGAAGATTTTCAAAGAATTCATGTATTTTCACTATATAATCTATAGAGCCCCCCCCCTACACCAGAACCCCTGACCCTGGGGCCATCGAATTCACAATTTTGGTAGATACACTCTTGCTCATCATAACTATGCACTTATTTAGCTTATTTAATACCCAGGAGCAGAGAAGAAGATTTTCAAAGAATTCATGTATTTTCACTATGTAATCTATAGAGCGCCCCCCCCCTTACACCAGAACCCCTGACCCTGGGGCCATAAAATTCACAATTTTGGTAGAGGCACTCTTGCTCATCATAACTATGCACTTAGTTAGTTTATTTAATACCCAGGAGCAGAGAAGAAGATTTTCAAAGAATTCATGAAATTTCACTATATAATCTATAGAGCCCCACCCTAACACCAGAACCCCTGACCCTGGGGCCATAAAATTCACAGTTTTTGTAGAGGCACTCTTGCTCATCATAATTATGCACTTAGTTAGTTTATTTAATACCCAAGAGCAGAGAAGAAGATTTTCAAAGAATTTATGTATGTTCACTATATAATCTATAGAGCCCCACCCTAACACCAGAACCCCTGACCCTGGGGCCATAAAATTCTCAATTTTGGTAGAGGCACTCTTGCTCATCATAACTATGCACTTAGTTAGTTTATTTAATACCCAGGAGCAGAGAAGAAGATTTTCAAAGAATTCATGAAATTTCACTATATACTTATTTAGCCCCACCCTAACACCAGAACCCCTGACCCCGGGGCCATGAATTTCACAATTTTGGTAGAGGACTCAATGCTGATTACAATCATGCAAACAGTTTGACTGCTTGATGTCCAGGAGTAAAGAAGAAGATTTTTAAAGATTGCACTAATTTTAGTGGTTTTTGCCCCACCCCCCAGGCCCCAGGGGGGCAGGGCCCATGAAATTCACAATTTTTGTTCCCCTTCACCCATAGATGCTATATGCCAAATTTGGTTGAAATTGGTTCAGTGGTTTCAGAGAAGAAGCTGAAAATGTTCAAATGTTAACGCACGAAGCACGACGAACGGCGACGGACGAAAAGTGATAGCAATAGGTCACCTGAGTTTACTCAGGTGACCTAAAAAGCTAGTTTTAGCAAAAAGATCAAGATCTAAAGGTTACTGACGTTGGTGTAATTTAAAAGAACTTAATTAGTGGATTATGTATACAAAATATGATCTCACAGTTCAAAAGTCATGGTAAAGGTTAACGCTGACAACAGATAGACAGAAAGGACAAACAAAAATATGTTCATGCTCTTTGGGCATAATAATTCAGTACATGTAAAAATTTCAATACAAACCTTTATTTGTTCCACATTAATTGGATCTGCTTGTACTTATGGTTATTTGTTAGTTCACATTGCAACTGATTATCATCATGATTCTCCTGAAAATATTTTAGACCTGTTTACAAACTTACTTGAGCCTATAGCATATATAGTGACTGGGATATGATATAAGACATTAAACTGGACAAAAGGGATACTCCAATTTAGTCTCACATTTTCAGAATTATCGTATTCAGAAATTGTGCCCAACCTGATCAAGGGCTTAGGAGGAATAGCACCCCACCCACTCCTTACTTTTTTGGGAAGTCAAAATTTCCTGTAGTTAAAATTTATAAATCCTGGTTCCCCTCCCCTCCACTTTAAGGGTCAGGAGCAAATTTTGAAACCAGAGTTGAGTCTGTTATCCTAGTTTCCCTTCCCCTTTTCAAATCAATATTAGCAACCTCAAGTTTTGTCATCTTGTTTTAGTGTAGCTGCAGAACTGTAGCTCTCTGAAAAAATATATATTGATAGACCTGAGATAATGAGGTATAGCGGGTATAGCTATGAATTTTTTATGAAATATTGTTTGAAATATTACTTATCAAAAGAACACTAATATGCAGACATACACGATTGGAAATCTACCAATTTGACCTTATCAGTGATTGATGAATATGTTCTAAATAATAAAGTCTGAAATATCTGGCATTTTTCAGTTTTTTTTTTTTTAATATTTTCTGTGCCAGGAAAACGTCAGAACCAGCGCCATTACGAAAACTGGAAATTTCGCCATTTCCAGTTAGAAGATGATTTCCCATACCTGGAACCGCATTAAATGCCGTTGTTACAATTTATCAATGGCACAATGCTTTTAGTACTTGACAATATCAATGAAAAGAAAATAATCACTCATCATTTCGATACAGGACTTGTATATTTTTAAGCGCTAAGCGCGTATGCGCAAGCGATTTATAGGGTGTCTTCAGATTTTCACGATCTTTTATTCAACGCCCTCTACCGACCGCATATATCATGGCTGCACTCAATACCATAGTTCCTAGTAAACTTACACGTAGTTTAATATATGCTACATACCCAGTTGTTTTGAAAAGACAGCTCGTTAAGATGTTAAAATTAATTCTATTATACAATCATTACATCTATAACTGATGTATGCAAAAATTGAATGTGTGTCACGAGACTTTACGATTAGATATAGAACATTCCTTCAGTTAGTATACCGGTATATACAGCATGTCGCGGGATGCAAAGTGTTATCCAAGTAGGATTACAGGATTTCAAACTTAGCATAAATATTTATAATGTATATTATTTACGTGGCTGCTATTCTTATTTAAATTTCGTATCTGTACCTAATATCCATCTAGCACTAAGATCTTGAACGCACCCCTGACCCGCCCTCTATAAATAATGATAATTATGTAAACAAATTGGTTCTATAATGTCTTTGCAAGGGCTACTATTGGTGACCTAATTTATCTCCTTGGTCTAATATGGTTCCTTTTAAAGGTGATTATATATAAATTAAATATTTTAATGTTGTATATTATGTTCTCAAAATGACGAACTATATTACGCGGAGTGATACATAATATAGCGCCGCTGAGCAAGTTATGTAACTCTACTGAGCCGTCTAACAATCCCCGACCCTCTGTCCGCTACTTTAGTGTAGGAGTTATCATAATAGGTGTTAATTGGTACAGTCGATATTAATATGTACGGAAATCCTGCGGTAGGGGATAAGGGCGGTTCTTATCTCTGAATATTTACATCCACTGAATATTTTCTTCTTTATTTCTTAAGAAAACCCATTGCGTTCATCCCTGCATAAACTACATTAGGCATATCACCTGTACAGATTTCTTGATCAGTGGCCGTTCCATCAATGAAACGTACAAAGACGTTTGCATCATTAACACAATAATTAATATTTTTAATCCTACTTAAAATGATAATTTAAACAGATATAAATATAAACAATAAAATGTCTTTCTTTGTTTGTTGTTGCTGGAATGAACGGTCGCAGCTATTGCAGAAAAAAATTACATAACCCGCTTACGCGGGTTATGTATTTTTTCTGCAACAACTGTTTCCGTTCATTCCAGTAACAACAAACAAAGAAAGCATTTTATTGTTTAAACAATATGGAGCGTATTAATAAGTATACTGGCAAACACTCATTATGTCACAAATGTACATGTAATCTCTGTAGTGGTAATTCGAAAAACTAATGACCATACATGTTTATATATTAATACAAGTACCAAAAAAAGATTTATGCGCACATATATCTAAGTCTCATTAAGCTCAAAATATCAATGAGTATAAAAAATAAAAATGGGAATTAAATCTTAAAAGAAGCATAATTCCATAAAAAATTATTTATTAAACTAGCTTCTATATCTTATTTGTATCTACATTTTGTAGTTTCGTTAAATAATTTTTCATTCCCTCTTCTGCATAAGCCTTTATTTCAAACAATGTAAATTTTATACAAACGAGGATTTTTATTATCACACTTTCATTACAGGTGTGTTCCCATTTCGCCTTTACTGTGAAATCCAGGTAAGAAAAAGTTAAAAAGTACTAAGCCGAAATGGGAATTTTAGCATTCGTAAATATTACTGGGTTGATATAAAAATTTAAATGATAAATTTTTTAGATTGAATTTAACAGTTAATGGGAATTTATGAATACAGTGAATGAAAGGATAAATGTAATACCCAAAAATACTTGATGCTAATATATATCCAATCTTCATTACATTATTTCACCTGAGAGCTTACTAAGGTGAAATGTGAATGCTAAATTTTACAGCTAAGGCGAGATGGAACAAACCGCATTACACATAGGGCAATCAATTATAATGATTTCACAAAATCAAATTACCTTTTAGCAGTACAAACTTGAACGCATTTATATAGAGTCTACACTTGTTTTGTAGTTTTTATCTGTAACAAAATATTTTGATGCAAAAAAAATCCATTTCACTGAACGATTGGGTGTTAAAAAACTGCAGCATTTTTAAAAAAGTATTTTCGCCAAAATGAGTTCAAGAAAAATACGAACGAATTTCAATGTGATATATTTTTTCTAAATAGAAGAGTATGTGATTTAATATTTTTATTTTAAAAAGAAATATTGTAAATTCTGCTTCAAATATAGCACGAGAAACAGAATGGCAAAGCTTTTTTTTTTTAAATTTCGGTAAAAATAAATTATAATTCATGTGTGAGAGAGTCAGAGATGAAGGATTACGGGTACTTGTGGACAGGAATCCCCCTTCATATTGTACACATGATGAATAAGTGTAATAAATATAATTTGTTAAAAAAAAATGTTAAACAAGCCCTGGGGTTGAATATATCGAGGGGGGAGGGCGTGTCCACAATTATAAAGTCTTCGGGGATTTTTGTTACATGATGATAGCAACATGCTGCACGAGGCCGGATTGGTATCACAATAAATGTGAAATATTGAAAAAATATTATTATCATATTATTCAAGTGTAGCATATTCAAAACAAAATTTAAAAGTTCAATTCATAATTTATATACCCAGAAACTAAGTCTTATAACGATTGTGTGTATATATTACAAGGTCCTATGCTAGGAATTTTTATTTTGTAAAACCTTATTTATATAAATTTTAACTTTATAAATATTTATGAAGACGATTAAATATCAAAATATGCTAAAAACAGTTCAAACAAAATATTATGTCATTTTAAAAATCGTTAATTCATAATCCTAATATATTTTATTATTAAAGATGGAACAATAAAAAATAATATTATATAACTTTGTGAAATCCTGTAATGTGATTGGTAAATACGAAGTAATTATTTTTTAATAACGACCGCTGAAAGCGAATAATGACTTGCACGAGCTGCCTCGTTTTCACTTTCGCTTTAAACAAACATGGAAGTTCGGAAGTTTGCAAGTTGTAGGTGAGGAAAATTTAAAAGATATAGTAAGTGAATAACTCTGAGACTAAGATTCAGAATACAAAACAATTATAAGGATATCTATGAACATTTTTCGGGATTACTTAGAACATACCATTTCATGGTTGAATTCGACTTTTCCACTCGGCGAGCAGAGTTTTGACGATGTTTCCGCGATTACGGAGAATAAAGAAAAAATAAAGACGAGCGTGCCATGTATAATATTGTATCTTAACGTAGAAGACATAGATATTTATATTTTGTCAGTGCATATGATTTCCTCTGCAAGTGCAAACGAGTGTGATTCTCAATCTGGGGGAGGGGGTACTCTGTGTTATTCGGAGATAGAATAGCTTGCGTTGGGTTAAAATTTATTACCGAAACATGTTCCTCTGAGTAACATTCAATATATTCTGAAACATTTACATTCAACTTATTTATGGTTAATACTATCTCTGTAAACATTAGGAAGATATACATTGTATAAATAAATTTGGGAAAATATTATTTATATAATATAATAAATATGGACTCAATGCACGGTCGATATGCATTTATAATGACCCAGGCTGACAGATATTGACCTCAGATACATGGAGTATATCGACCGAGGGCGCTAGCCCGAGGTCGATATACTCCATGTATCTGAGGCCAATATCTGTCATCCTGGGTCATTATAAATGGCGCATACTGACCTACATTGAGTCCATATTTGTATAATAACTCATTTCTCCCTGTACACTTTCAAACACAATAGACAGATCACCCCTGCGGCCGATGATAACAAATAAAGTCACCGACAGCCAATTTTGAATTTTAGTACGAAAAATATTCTTCATATTCTTGAGAGTAGAATTAAACATTGCTCAAAATTTCATTCAAAGGTTTTGTGTTCTCTACTTTACATTCAAGAGAAGGATATCAGCAACATTTTTTTGTATTCAAAATTTTTCACCCCCCCCCCCCCCCAAAGAAAACAACAACAAAGAAACTTTCCAGCTAATGCAGAGTTTTATACCTAATCTGAAATAAGGTAAGTCAGAAGAAAAAAATCGGACTGTAATATTGATATGAATTCAATTTTATCGCAGAAACCTGGATCCAAAATGCAACACTTTTTTTTTTTTTTTTTTCATTTTTTAGACTTTATTAAAGTAACAAAACTTACACTCGGTTTTATTTAACGTAGCAGTCAAGGCGATCAAGAGGCGGGTTTAGTTGAACAATGCTTAGCGCTTCCCAGTACTTTCAGTACTTTGATTTTTAATTTGTAAACGCACGAAATGAAAACAAATCTCGACAGTCAGAGAAAATGTTTCCATCGGATCATGGATAATATATTTACAAACAAACCATAAAAACTATATTGGTAAGTACTAGAGGCATTGTACTATTGATAAATTGTGAGTTTGACAAGTAATTGCAAGTATCGAAAATACACCCGAGAATGCCGCCTCTGCTTGGAATTCCCAGTTTTCGTAAAGGCGCCGGTTATGGCGTTTTCCTCGCACGTAAAATATAGAAATAGTTAAAAAGCCAGGAAAACGTCAGATATTTCGGACTATATATAGTACTTTTCAGTCACCTACAAATTCTTGATGCTGTCATGTCCTCTGTAACCGCACAAGACCTGCTTTATACATCTTTACATGGTGTTTTTCTTCTCCGACTTCTGCTGCAACAGCAACTTTCTGTTCTTTATCAGCAGGAGAGTTCCACAAAAGGGAGATAATCGTTCACGCGTTTTCATATTTGTGGTACATTCTAAATCAAATTATTTGCTAAAGAGTACCCAACTACCATTTTTTATTATTGGATTTATAACTTCAAAGCTCGTAGTTTCTATTGCATGTATGATTATGATAGAGTTTGGTTGCGTTTTCGTGTAAAATATTTATAAAAATCATGTTGATTTTACAGCATTTGGTAGAAACAAAGCAAAGTAGGCCCCAATGCTTTAAAATAAACATGGGAAAAATTAAATCTCCCATATATATTGAAATTAAGAAAAACATAGTTTGATTCTGTAATTAATTTTGACAGGGTTATCGATAATCAAATTTCACACTTTTCAAGCATTAAAATCACCGTTGCTATGGTAACAAGGAAGATGTGACCCAAATAACTCATGTTTGAAAGGACATTCATCTATACTTCCATGCACCCAAATATTAAAGCAAAATATTTTTTTTCACATTCCACTCACTTTATATACAATACTCAATGGTTACTGACACGGCCTCTTAATCAGGAATGTTTGTTAAAATGATTAGATATTTTGGGCTGAAGCTGAAGTTTAATTACTTAATATCTTTTTAACTTCTGTTGTTTGATGTTCCTGTTACCTTTTGTAAGCGCAGCATGAAATACATGTTTAGAGAGAATGGGAACAGTATTGAAGCTCAGAAATGTAAAAAACAATACAAAATAGAAGCAGAAGAAACGTGGACTTCCAAAACATCAGAGGTGGGATCTGATGCCATGGAGGTGTGAGCATAGTACATAGCATTAATTCTATGGCTTTAGCCATACGACTTTTTGATAACCCCACCTCTGCTAATTCTTTCTTACTACATATGTATTAACAAGTTTGTTTAATATTGAAATATGAGTTTTAAAATATTTTTTTTCTATAATCTTTAATAATTAGACTTTATCTTTTGTTTTAAACAATCCCACAAATAAATATTTAAGAAAATTAAATTAAAGTTCTTTTAAAAACAAAAATAAGGGATTCAAAAGTCTTGAAAATTGAAATTTGATTTCTCTACTTACTTTTTTTTCGAGAGAACAATGGAATCCTTCGTCCTCCGAATGATGGTTATCGTTATGATCATCGTTCAGGGAGAAGCAAAAGAGAATTTCTGTCCTGGTAGCGTATGCTTTTGTCCAGACAGACTTACTGCGGATTGTTCCAATAGAAACCTTGAAGTTATCCCAAACGGACTGCCGAGGAGTATTAACACTTTAATATTTTCAGGAAATAATATATCATATCTATTGTACGACACATTCAACCCTATCCACCATTTGAATATAACAAACTTAATGATAGATCATTGTCAAATAAGAAATATGTCAGAAGATTCTTTTGAGGATTTACAAAGCCTGGCTAGCCTCGACTTAGCTTATAATGAGTTACATTTAATAGATATATACAATGGTGTACGACAACTCGGAAGATCAAATGTGAAAGTGCTAAATATGTCTGACACTGATTTACATACTGGAATACGTCCGTTTATTCTGTATATAATATTCTTTACATCTTGGTTAATGGGGCTGGAAGAAATCGTAGTTCGATCCTGTCGTATACGATATTTTGCTTTTTTCTCTTTTAAAAGATTATCAAAGCTCAGAAAATTAGATTTTGGAAGCAACTTCCTATTTGATTTTTGCAAACCATCTATTCAAATGGATACTTTAGAAGAGCTGAATTTCACAGAAAATTACTTTGAAACTCTCCCCCAATTCTGTTTGAATGACACCACGACACCAGCATTTCCAAACCTTCAAAAAACTGTATATGGCAGAAAATGTTTTGATGCGTACAAACGTTTTTTAATATCCAGGGTCACTGCCTCCAACAAGTTACATTTCTAAATATTTCACTGAATCCTTTGCCGAAAATCGCCATGTTTTCGTTTTCTGCTATGTGCCTTCTACAAACTCTTATCATAGGTAATCTACGAGGAGTTGTTTTGCAGAAAGATGCGTTAAGATCACGATCTCTTCAAACACGGTCCATCGAACGAATTGTGGATATAAAACATAAGGAATTCAGATATATGTTAGAAACATGTCCAAATCTAAAGGTTTTGATAATAAAAAATACCGATTTTTCTAAAACTGATCTTAGGAAAGTGCTGCAACCTCTGAAACAATTAATATCCTTGACAATCATTAATGGTGGAATAAGCCAGATGACTCCTCTTAATGATTTTACAAACCTTAGATACATCATTTTACAGCTATAATAAAATTAAGGAAATCCAAGGAGACGTTTATCAAAATCTATCCCATTTCAATACATTAGTTCTTCAAAACAATATTTTGAGTAATATCAATAAAACATTTTTGCCACGCGTTCTCTGGGAGAAGAAAGATTTCTTTCTTCATGTATCCTTTAATCCCTTTGACTGTGGATGCCAGCTGGAGTGGTTCAGAGTATGGATAGAAAACAACAAAAACAGAGCGATTGGGTACCCAAACAACTATATTTGTCATTCCCCAGCTGAGTTAAAGGAGAAAAGCCTATCGAACTTTGATCCAGTTTCGGAGTGTCACAAAATAAACCCATATATCATTCTATCCTTTACTTCCTGTGGACTTTTGTCAGTTGTGATCTTCACTACTGTTCTCTTAAGAAAATTTCGCTGGGATATCAAATATTATATATACATCTGCAAAAACAGAAAACCATTGGGATACAAAAGATTTACCAATGATGAAAAATTTTTATATGATGCTTTTATTGCCTACAACACAAACGACAGAAAATGGATCATGTCGGAACTGGTTCGAATGCTCGAAAGAAACCACATATATAAACTCTGTCTACACGAAAGAGATATCATTCCAGGGGGAGTTTATGTGGAGAACATCCTCGAAAGTATCGACACGAGCAGGAAGTTAATGTTGGTTCTCTCCAATAATTTTATGGATGATCAGTGGTGTAAGTATGAGACAGCTATGGCAAGTCACACTCTGGCAGACGGGGACGGTCATAAGCTTTTTCTAGTGTTACTGGAGGATATACACTCCGAACACATCAACAGATCCCTGAAAGTGCTCCTCAAGTCTATACCTCATGTCGAGTGGACGGAAAATAAAACAGGGCAGAGAATGTTTTGGGAGACAATCAAGAAATTCATGGACGACAATTGAAAGGCAAAATACGTGTACTTTTTGAGATGAAATCTGTTATCTTTTTTTGTTTCATTTTCAAATGAAATACATTGTTTCTTTATGATTAACATGTACAGTGGACCCTCATTTATCCGGACGCTTTGGTTCCCAGTCAATTTGTCCGTATTTGTGAAGCATCCGGATATCCGAATCACCAGTTAAACAAAACAGAATAACATTTTAAAATTTTGTTCCGATGAAAAATCGTCCGGATACTGAAGCATCCGGATATCTGGCGTCCGGATATCTGACGGTCCACTGTATATATACAACTTTATAACTTACTTCACTAAAGTATTTATCTTATTATAGAGATGCATGGACCAAGTACTTAGACCAAGGAAACACTTATTACTAAATGTGTATTATATTGTCTTCAGGTAAATGAAATCCCGTTCATTACCATTACATAATTAGTTACTAATAATTGTGAAGAAGACTTTTCAATTAGTTTAAATATTTTTGACCTTTTAACCTTGACCTTTGAGTTGGAACGACTTTGTAAAAACTTTAACATGACCATAACTTCTGAATAGTTACATGTAGTATTAATTTAGAGGCTCTCTTATTGAATAGGTTTTTTTCTTTGAGAAGAGACCATCCTCTTGATAAGAAACAATTTTAACCGTATTTTACATTTGAATTTCATTTAGGAATTTTCAACCTTGAAGTTTGCCATAAGTTGCCATACTGTGGCATCAATGTTTCACTAGCACATCTTGTTTTTTTAATGTATATTGGAAAACTATTTATCTTTTGTAAGCATATACTGTAAACGTATTAAATTTGGCTGTATATATTCTTTTTAACGGCTTTGGCGGAATGCAGAAACCGCTAAATCAAGTACGACGTTAATATTTACATTTCGAATAAATTTCCCCTATGAATCTTTACAAAATAAAATGCATTTCATTTTCTCATGAACTACATTACATATTCACCAGGAATAAGCATGAATATCTCTATTGTTACATCTTAGAACTGCACTTGATATAAAAAACATATAGTCTACTCTATTCTACTTTAACAATAACAGTTGAATTGCATAAATTCATGGCAAGTCATCAAAAGAATAATGTAAATATACATGTAAGTGTAACACAATGAGCATATACATTATAAGTTTAATTGATATATTAATTTATACAGTACATTTATCTATGTTTTAATATTGTGTTATGAATTTTAATTGATACTATTAGTGCGTAGAGCGACGGACAATAATATTTTAATTACAAACTTGTTTACAAACTCTGGGAGATAGAATACAATAACAGAGCGTCTTCATTTGACGGACAATTAGTTTTACGATGTGTTGTTCTCGAGCATTGACATTTCCAATCACACTCTGTGCAGAGCTGCAGCCATCTAATTAACTGGAGAATGTTAAATAATGTAAACAGAGGACATTGCTGTATCCTATAAGGAGATGGGAGACAGAGCTTCAGTGAGGGGTGGACAATGTTAATATTAATGAAGTGACACTCTAACTAACTAATTGCTATTACCAAATATGTGAACCCTATGATGCAGCTGCTTGTACAAAAGATGCGCCACTGAGTATCAATAGCTTTTACCATCCTAGCTCCGAGATGGACTATGAAAGCTTTTAACATCTTAGCTCCGAGACGGACCATGAGAGCTTTTACGAACTTAGCTCTGGGCCCTATCTGACACAATGACTATGTGAGCTTTCACCATCTTGGCTCCGAGATCTTTATAATTGAACTCTTCATGTATCATTGATTGTTTGATACCTTTGCTGTGACTTATAATAAAACTATGAACTTACAGAAGTCTTTTTAATCCAAACACATTGGCTAATTGTGTTATATAAGAAATGAATTTGATTTTTGAAGATTCATATACTAGTATCCAAATATCGTACTTTCTAAATATAATACATTTACAATATCTTACATGAATGGTTATCCGGATACATATAAATGCAATACAGGTCTTTGAATGCATTCCCCTCATTGCTGACATATCAATGCGACATACAGATAGCTAAGATTCACACAAGAATAATTCATGTTTAAGGCCGGAAGGTGATCAATTCAGAATATCTGTAATTTTTTCTGTTGTTCATTGAAATGAAAAATAAAAAAGAATCCTTTATCTTTGTCTCTCTTCTTTCATTCAAAATTTCAAATGTAAATTTCAGAAATTAGACTGAAACTGTAGGAGTAATGGGCGGTTTTTTTTAACGATGTTCGATCCTGATATTTAAAGTCTTAAACTTTTTTTGCCAAGTATATTTTTAGTATCTACATACATAGCTTAATTAAAATTCAAATCAAAATATGGGGGTCAATATGCTTCATTTAGCGCTACAGTACATTTAATTTGACCTTTCTGCACTGAAATTTGTGTCTTAATTAAAAATTACATCTTCGACGTTTTCCATCCAATATTTTTATTCGATTACAGCATAAAACAAAATGAATTCTAAGTCTGTTTAAAAAAAGACACTTAAAAATTGTGACTAAGAAAAAGTTTCAAATTGCTTCGCATAATCAATTATTTGACCTTTCTGCACTAATGTTATTTTTCCGGCATTGAAAATATAATAAGCAAGAAAATTATTTTAAAGTCTTAAACTTTTTCTGAATTTAAGCAAATAGGTCAAAGTTATCTTGAATATTTAGAAAAGAACATCAAAAGTAGGGTATATGATGTACATTTTCAGATATTACCAAAAAATTGTGAATTTTACGTTAAAATTGGCTCAATTTTTTCCAGGATTTTCACATTTATTAATATTATTGTCACACTTTGTTGATAGAATTCATGAGAAATAATTTAATAGATATTTCAGAACCAGCTAACAGTACGAGTAAAGTTCAAATGGAAAAAAAAAACTGACCATTTTCGTCTAAAAAACCTTCCACCACAAAATATAGTCCCTAGTTTAATTCTACTTGAATAGAATTTAATCGAGGTTTTTTCATTGAATATACTTTAATTTGCATTGTAGAATTTAATTTTATTGTTAGAACCTAAAATGATGCTTAATTTTATGAATAAAGGACCTGCGCAAAATACGCTCAAAATATCAGGATCGAACGTCCTTAAATAAAACTGTAATATCACAGAAATATATCCTTATTTACATATATGTAAATAAGGATATATTTACAAACAAAACAAAATTCTTAGCACTATGTTAACAAAATAAAAACAAACAAAACAAAACAAAAAGTCTTATGGGCCTTATAGGTTACCTAAGCATTATGCAACAACGTTCAATTGATTGAATTTGGTGCAACTTTTAGGCTAGATGCTATGGCATTCACAATTTTGAAAGAGGCACTATTGCTAACCATAACTATACACATGTACAGTTAGCAATTGCTTAATTTGGTTACTTAATACCCATACACAGGGTAAGGGAATAAAACATTGCATTTCAACTTCTCAGTGATATTCAGCAATAATCAAAAGTGCCACTACCACACATGAACCCCTGACCCTAGGTCTACACATTGCACAATGTTTGAAAAGGCAGACTTGCTTATTAAAGATGTTTGTTTAAAACCAAGGAGCAGATTTCAAACAATACATTTTCAGTATATAAGTAGAGCACCCCCCCCCCTTCTTGGTATCCCTGATCCAGGGGTCTTGAATTTCACAATTCTGGAAGATGATTCCTTGCACATCGGAACAATATAGGTAGTTCATCTCCTTATTACTCAGGAACAGAGGAAAAGATTTTCATAAATATAATGTATTTTCACTTTATAGTCATAAGAGCCACATCCTAACATCAGAACCCCTGACAATGGGAACATAAATCAAAAATTTGGTAGAAGCATTATTGCTCATCATAACTATGTTTTTAGTTAGTTTATTTAATACCCAGGAACAGAATAGACGATTTTCAAAGAAATAATCATTTTCACAATATACATGTAATCAATACAGCTCCATCTTAACACCAGAACCCTTGACCCTGGGGCCATAAAATTCACAATTTTGAAAGAGGCACTCTTGTTCATCATAACTATGTACATGTACATGGACCAAAGAAAAAGATTTTCAAGGAATTAATGCATTTTCAATATAATATCAATAGAGTCCCGACCTTACACCACAACCCATGACCATGGGGCCAAAAAATTAACATTATTGGTAGAGGCACCCTTGCTCATCATAACTTGCTCATTATTATTTAATACTCAGGAGCAGAGAAGAAGATTTTCAAAGAAATTATAGTGCCTTTTCACTACATAATATAAATAGCCCTACCTTAGCACTACAACCCCTGACCATGCGGCCATGAATTTCACAATTTTGCTAGAGGACACAATGCTGATTACAATCAAACCAACAGTTTGAATGCTTTATGTCCAGGAGTAAAAAAGAAGAGTTTTAAATATTGCACTAAAGTTAGTGGATTTGGCCCAACCCCCAGGCCCCATAGACCATGAAATCCATAATTTTTGTTCCCCTTCACCCATAGATACTTATTGCCAAAATCTGTTGAAATTGGTTGAGCTGTTGCAGAGAAGAAGCTGAAATGTTTAAATGTTAACACTTGAGGAACCACGCATGAGGGCGAATGAAAACGAATAGCAATAGGTCACCTGAGTTTACTTAGGTGACCTTATAAAGCACTTGTAGAATTTATTACATGAAATTATTTTATTAATTAAATAAATATAATCAAGGTTAAGGTTAATACCTCTTTAATTTTCAACATATATTTATATTATAACATAATTAACATAAATTTCTCTTTTACACTATGATGAAATAATTAACAGCTGCCATATAAAATGGGTTTAACATATACAGTATATATATATATATCAACAAAACCGGTGTTTTTTAGGATGATGAAATAAAGAAAGGCTGCCTAAAGCATGTTTAACATATACTGTACACAGTATGTATCAACAAACCAAGTTTTTGGGACAATAAAATAGTGACGGCTGTCATATGTTTCACTTTTTTTTTTTGGTATAAATCAACAAAACTGAGGTACTACTAAACAGAGTACGCTAGAATGTGATAGAGTCTTCAGAGTACACTAGAAAATCGTGCATTTTAATATAATTAGACTGTTGATTTATCTATATACAACCTTTAAAATAATATTGTCCCACATTTTTGTATTTTTAGCGATACTTTGACAAGAAAGCAATATTCATGATTCAAAGCATTAGAGGTTTTATAAACATGTTAACACCCCAATCTTGATTACAATTTTCTTTCAGACTTTTTAATTTCAGCTAAATTTCATTTATCAAAAATTTAAATACACTGTAGTTTTTCGCACTAAAATTCAAACATTTGAATTTAAATAAGATCGGGATCATTGGGATCAATCAATAAACCATAACCTGAAATAAAAAAAATTAAAATAACTTCCCTAATTAAAAACATATGTGCATTTTATTTAAAATGTACGTTTATTATGTTAAACTACTGTAGAGAAACATGCTAAATGCAGTTTAAGTGCATTAAATTATAAAATTTTATTAGCGTACCCTAAAGTACTCTATTGTACTAGTGTACTCTGTTTAGTAGGACCGCTAGGTAAACACTGGTGTTTTTTTTTATGATGAAAAAATAAATGAAAGTAAGACTTTCTTAAGTATGCTTCACACATACAGTACAAATCAACAAAACCGGTGTTTTTTCGGATCCTGAAGACATCCTAACCAGAAGAGAAGCTTAGCCATTTTTACCCTGTCCTCGGCTTTAAGTATGTCTAGTGGTTCTGTGTACATTATCTTCCCTGGATCTTCTGTGGAACCCCTCTGCCCATTACACTTCCCTGGATCTTCTGTGGAACCCTCCTGCCCTTTATATAGGCTGATGGCATGCTTCTTTGATACTTTCAGTAATACAAAAATTAACTGCAACAAAAACAAGAGACTCAACGGATACAATGCTAATCTGTGTTACCCTTTTTTCTGTTTTACCTTAGAAACAATGCAAATATTTAAGGTGGCTCATTACATCCACAGTTTATGTTAGATTTCAATACAGCACCACTTATAATGTAGATGTCAAATATCCAGATGGGGGTATTGATATTATAAATATTTTTTTTAGAATTTTTTAGTTTTTGTTTTATTTCAGTGAAATGTTTTATTTCAGGTTTATTATTCACAGCATTTCAGAACTTTCAGTGTCAAATGATGGGCATCTTCTTAAGACAAGTACACAAAGTGAAAATACCTCATAATACCTAATAACAATTTTATTAGAAAAAATAATTTTCTCCTAGAAAACAATTAATGTCATTATCTTTTTAATCTATGCATAAAACGTTTAAAAAATATGTTCTGAAGAGACAAGGAATGTATTTCAATGAATTACATGTGTCAAATTGAATGAAGAATATTTAAAGGAAAAGAAAAATCCAATTTAAAAAATATTTAGTATAAAAAGTCCACTTTCAAGAGTTATCTTTCCTAATTAGCCAAGACTTAAAACACTATGGAACGTTTGACATTACATCTGAAATTCATAATAAAGCTTTAAATTGTCAGAGTATACATTTAAATCAATAAAACAAATATATAAAATAACACCAACACAGTAAATAGTGCAATTAAATAAAATTTTAATTTCAATAAGGTTGTAGATTTTAAATCGAATTTCCTAAATACATACATGTCAGTGATTGAAAGAGTTCACTGCATGCATGGCTATGAAATTGGCATTACTTGTTTGGCGAAGATTTGACTGTTGCTTTCTTTTGTTTCTGCCTAAAAGCAATTCTTCTTGGTTTATGCATAATGAATCCGTTACTTTGATTTCACTGTTTACAACACCGCATGTTTCATCTATTTTTACAGCGTTTTAAAGGTCAGTGTCATATTATAGAGGTACCTACACTACTCGTTCCCTAGCAAACCGGTCAACACAATGGAGGCTAATTTTTTTGTGTAGTACGTCATCAAAAAGTGGTGTAATGAGCCTCCTTAACATTAAAATTTATTGATATTACCATTTCCATTTTTTTTCTGTGATAACTCTTTGAAAGTTAGCAGAGTTGATATCTTAATTATTCTACAGGAATGTAAATAAGGCATGTTAATAACCATTCTCTGTAACCACTTAAACTTCGTTGCCACGCATGGTCACCGATTTTGATGAAACTTCACCCATGCTTAGTACTTGACACCAGAAACAAATATCAAACAAAATTTCGTTGCTAAGTGTCTCGGTTGCTATGGCAACAGCCGGAAAAGTTTGAAAAATCGAGATTTTCAGCCACTTTAAATCTTGACTATGGCTTGATAAAAACTAGAAAAAGCAAACAAATCATTCTCACAAAAACATGACACCTTGATGTTACTTATACTGTAAAGAAACTGTTTAGAATATATCTCTAAGTAAGTGGTAACCAAGGGTACATTTGGAATACATTTAAAATGCTGAAATATGCTGAAAAACACTCCATATTCACTAATAGTAGGTGTTACATGCTCAAACTCAATCAACGACTTAAAAAAACAATGAAAATGTTTGACCTTAAGTATATAAGCATAAGCAATATTAGTCTATAAATAACTTTAATGGTTGCCATGGTAACATAGTGTAACCATGCAAAACCAGTAACTAAGATTGGGTTAATGCTACTGTCTTGAGGAAAAACATGAAAATTTAAGACTGGCAAATATACATGCTTAGGACCTTGCAACACCAAAACCATAAGAAATATTGGGTATAATTGCTACTTTGCAGTGTTACCATGGAAACAAAGTACCAGTGCTTAAAAGTGAATTATTATTCGCTGCATTAAGAATCAAATTGCCATATAATTAAGAAACAAATTAAAGGACTCAGCTTGAATAGTACTTATCTGTTAGAACTGAAGTTGAATATCATATATTGATCAAACTTGACGAAGAAAACAACACTGTTGCTATGGTTACCGAGAAGGGAAATTGTTCGATTTTGTGAACTTTATATCAATATTAAACCCTGTGTGCCAGCTTCTTGCATCCAGTTAGAGATTGGATGATAGTCAAAATTAAAAGTCAGGTCAGCTGTTAAATAAATATCAATCATAAAAGTTTTGGGAATCTACATTTGAGGGTACGTATCCAAGGTAACAAAATATTTTTCAGATTTTAAGCATATTTTTTCTGCTTATTTCCATAGCAGTGCTCTATTTAAAGAATCCGATCTAAATTTTTTTAAATGGGAAAATAAGGACTACACCAACATCTTTAAAAATTGATCATTAGTTATGAGGAAATGTGCTCTCTTAAAAGATAGGATCAGATTTAAACATACAGAGTGTAAATTTGAAGGCTCTCTGTTCTATAAAAACCTTGGCAACCATTGCCAACCAAACTGAAATATCATATTTTGTTCTTGGTATATGTTTCAAGGCTCTTTTCTCTATTATTTGATCACATTTCATCCTATAATTGCTTTTTATTTTTACGTGTATGACTTTATAAAATTCAATGAATATTTTTTTTTACTTCTTAATAATTTGTTACCATAGTAACGTATGTAATAGTTGATTTACCAAACCTGTTTATCATGCATTTGAGGCAACAGGCCTTCAACTTTTGGAAACAGTCAATGCCAATTGTTTGCTTTGCCGCAAATGTTAATTATGGGGCTCTAAACATGGTAAAAAATGTCATTTTTTAAACTTTTAGACATGTTGCCATGGTAACTGTAACACATAGCAACCAATTTTTCCTGATTTTAGTTAAGGGGATCAAAGACTTTTATCATAGAGAGTTTGGAGAAATTCTGAGACTATGCGTGCCACAGCTCCTATATAAAATTTCAAGTCATTACAGAGAATGGCTCTTAATAGGTAAGGAGCTTAGGAGGCCAAATATGCTTGTAAATCTTTTGCGGCTGCTTTTGTATGACGTCAGTGGGGGAGGACTATTGAAATTGACATGGAAGTCTTAGGGTAACTTAAATGTATGTCTACATTTTAAAAATTTAAATCTTCAAAAAAAAAAAAAAAATTTAAATCTTCAATTTTAATTTACAATGAAATGGAAATATAAAAGAGTCACTGTCTACTAGTTAGTATAGTATGCCAGGGACATCAATGATAGTGGGAAACATGGAATAATTTATGCAAAATGGGCTTCACCGATTATGCAAATTATCCCATGTTTCCCACTATCTTAATACCCTGGCATACTATACTTACTAGACAGTGATTCCTTAAATAATTTATCAAAATATGTTTTCTCTCTGTACTTTAAATGATTTTTTAAGCTCTATTTTTGCATAATTCTTTGAGAAAATTTTTATCCCAGTGGAGTGTACACTGGTTGATAAAACACTCTTACTGTAGCTAGCTGACCTTCATGACATTATGAGAGGTTGTTTCCTTCCATATAAAAGTAAATGATTAATCCTATTATCCCCCATTATAGCAATGGGTCATGAATAAATAAGACTCTTAACTTAATATATATTTTGTTTTACGGTATAAAAATTTTTTTTCAAACCCCCCACT